>NC_092815.1:159878031-160178031 GCF_023375885.2 Dermacentor andersoni | reverse complement strand
GCGCGCACAGGTAAACATGAGCGCATCTTTCTCGATGACCGCGGGCACTCGCTGTCAAAACGCTGGCGTGAGGAACAATTGCTGTAGCAGCAGCGAGCGCATTGACGTTCTTGCTGCCTCTCGATTCAAAGCGAACTAAGCGGCGAGTACACAGCGCACACAAAGCTATCAGCCTTCGGAGCGCCTACGCTCTGTATCCACTGCAGATCGCTTTCAAGGTATGGCCTACGCGGCTGCACTAAGCCGCGCCATACGCAGCCGTAGCAAAACGGCCCCCTGCAACACCCCCCTCCCCTCCCACTCCAGTGCCTTGCGCGCGCGCGAGATCGACCCACCATCCTCGGCTCACCCTCGCGCGATTTCGCCACACCCACAGCATACGGCCACGATGTTACCTCATTTGGACTTTATGCGGAACATTACGGCGACGGCGGAAATGCGTCTGAAGCGTCAGTAAAAAGGGCATGTTGCGAATCGGAGTGCTCAAAGAAGCGTCGTTAAACGCGAGCCGGCACTCGCACTTCCTGATGCCAAAAGTCGTCTATAGCGAATTCAGTGTTACGTGTTTGCGTAGCACTGGATTGCTCTCATGTGTACATTATCGCGCGATTTCCGGATCGCGCTGCCACTCAAGCACCGATGCTCGTAGAGGTCTAGCTAGTCGAAAAATACGAAATGTGACGTTACATACATGAAATCGCGCACCACGAAATGCCAACTGCGTGGTGCAAGACGCCGACAGAAGGCTCGTCAGCACAAAAATAATATCGTCCCACAAGGCGCCCCTTATGCAAAAAGGCCCGTTACGGCACGTTATACGTAGTATTGTTAGATCAGTGGACCGACAACACCATTCGGTGACATATCCCAGCGCGTCACTCGTGTGTGCTTTCATAATTGCAGGTTAAAGCACGCGCAGCACGGAGGACGCGCTAGTGAACATCTTTCTTTATTTAGCCTGCCTGCGCAGAGTGAATCCTAAGGTGAACCTTCTTGTTATGGGACGACATTCAACGCAATCGTGCTATAGTTTGCAGACAGCTTCGCAAAAGAAAAAAAAAAAGCTTTGTATGCGTTTTTGCAGGTGTGTTCCAGTTTCTCCTTGGCTGTATCTGGCCCGGTAATCCTGCCAGGAGCTCGTAAGCGTACACGTACGCGTCCTTGGTTAGCATTCAACGAGTTCCGAGAAAAACCAGCATCGGCATCAGCCCCGAGCGACGGCTGCACACACGCTGCGAAACGGTTCGGAACGCATTGTGCCTGCTACGTTGCCACAGGCAGCGACAATCTAGCATTGTTCGTACAACGTGAAAGAAACCCACCATGCACGCCCCCCTCCGCCACTCCGTCCATTCACATATGCGTATATAACGCAGTCGCCTGTGCCCTGACTGACAGGAACGATGTCGCAATGCTTGTATAGCGCTTTTAGGGTTTCTTTCACTGCGTCCACAGTTGCGCCATAGGCGCAGCATACATACAAGGTATACATGGTCAGGTTTCACATATGACATCTGACGAAATCTGCAGAGAGGGAGAGAGATTCTGATGGTAACAAGGGTGCAGAAGTCGGCCGTGTCTCAGCCTGCTACTCTCCACGCTTGGTTAAGAGGAGGGAGAGAGAAACGTGTCAATTAAGAGAATGACGACAGATGATGCTGAGATATTATAGCAATGAGCGTCAGCAACGGGTCCAGTGTATACAGTATATATACTGTATAGATGCATATACAGTCGGCACACCTGCACGTCAAGCGCGCACGGATAGTCTCCTCACGCTCTCTACTTAATCCGAATAAGCGACGGTGTTATACTAAGATTGGTGTCTATACACAGTGTTCGGTGCTCGGCATGTGCATTAGTTATATAGATGATTGAATGCGCCTGCATGACGCACGCACACCCACACTGTACCCTGTGCGTCTGACATTTTAGGTCTCTCTGCTGGCCCCGCACGCCCGCGTTTTGAAAGTTTCTCGGCGGCTCTACAGCAGCTGTGAGCGCTGTTCTCCACGTACAAAAAATAGAAGACGTATCGCGGCTTCGGTCTGTGTGTGACCTTGCTGTAAGGAAGCTTCACTTGGGGAATAAGCTCCGGTCCTCTTTCTGCAAGCATTGCGAGCGTAGGAGAATAAAGCCCTCGTTAGATTGCTTCCGAAGATCTTTTGACAAACCTGTTTGCATGTTAATGAAAAATTATACTTTCTAATGCAGCGTACTTGGGAGGATATGCAATGTTCTTTGTAATCTGGCTTTTTCGTTGTTGTTTTTCTTGTAATGCTGCATATCAAAGTGGCCGGACACTCGCTCACCATATTATGCTTCCACACAATGTTGGTATAACACCACGTGCAAATATACGTAGGCCCGAAGGCAGTGCCCGCGTATAGTAGCACCTTCCCCCCCCCCCCCCAACCATATCTTAATCCACATAAGTTAACAAAAGAATATGCAAAAGAAAGAAAGTCATTCAGCTGTTGAATGGTGGCTTAGCGTTGCAGTCGAGCCTGGGTTTAAAGCCGAGAGGGTAAGAGACTAGCTCAGTGTATCGATAACACGCAAAACCATCGTGATGTGAAAGGGATATGTATATAACTGAAACCTTCCTCCGTCTCTATAGTTCGCTATGGTTACACAACAAACCGCAACTCCGTGTCTGTGGGTCACGAGGACAGAGAAATGTTTTCAGCGGCAGAACTGTGCGGAGGTTGAGCACGCGTCTTGCGTTGTGCGAACTTGCGCGACCGAAACACTGACGCTCACCGCAGCCCAGCCAATCAGAACGTCAGCGACAGATGAAACTGACATGTCCACCGTAGGTGGACACTTAGAGAGTACTCCCCCTGATGTTGCGACGTGACGCGCGGCGAGCCGATGCGAAGCATGGCAAGTTAAGTCTTACCACAGTGAAAACTTTCTAGAAAATAGTCCGTTATCAGAACAGGAGGTTCGAGAACGGAGCTTCTGAAAGAATTCCGCGGCGAAGGCAATATATCTGCGCTCCTTAAGGTATATATACTGAGGTCTACGGGCCCATACCGAACAGAGCTTGAGAAAGCTGCCTGTTAGGAGCTGGACTGTCTACGCGGTTTACCACGTTTGAGCTCCTCTACCATTGCTTTCTTTTTCCCCTCCTGCTCCCTTCGCGCCATGCGTGGTAACGAACCAGAGGTGTACACCGCTTGTTAACTCCCCTGCCTTTCTGTATATATCCTTTCTCTCTGTCTCTTTATCTAATGGCACGGATTAACGAGAAAACATCCAAGCTCACGCGGCTATTGTCGTTATATTCACGGCAAAGGAGTGGCACTTGCTTACAAAATATGAAAAGCTTCGTCGGTTCGCATGTGCACGTCGTTTTGCGCCGCGCACACCACGTTTACATGCCGTCAGTCAAGCCGTAGCTGTACTCCATCTCACGAGTCGTTTTGGCAGCCAGCGCTGCCTCATATACGAGGCACTGCTGCAAACGACTATGCGGTCCTGCCAACCGCCAGCGCCCGTCACTCTAGGCGGAGCCGCTGGCGCTGTGCTGTACCGAAGCACTGAAGAGTGGCCTCCGAGATCGTATCGGTGCATTTCGTAGGTCACGCCTGACGAAACCCGAGTCGCAGCTAGCGTTTTGGCTAGGGCGCGGCATCGGGCCCGTGCTTGCCTGCGGCGCTTTTGTCAGCATCGTACGTGGCCTGTGTAGCGGAATGGACTCTTGAAAGCACCGGAAAGTGTGTATTCCAAAGGCGTGCCGCCATTTCCCTGGTTACGGCGCCAAATGCATACGGCGGATGAAACGGAGACTCGGAAGTACAGACGCTGTAACATATCTTCCCGGATGATGTCTGTAATGCATATTGGTCGCACTGCCGAGTAGATATCGCCGACACATTGCCTCCATCTCAGTAAATATTTCCGACATCCTTTGTGGCCGCTCTTGCGCACTCATCCTCCTGCCCACCACACCCGTCTATATATACTCTGCACTTATCGGAACGCTCGGCGCGCTATATGCATGGTCCACGATCCGACGCATGACACCGGATAGCTAGAGCTGTCCGCGGGAAGCGTGGCAGATTGATGCCCTCCTTCACTATCTCTTGGCCGCTCCGCGGCTCGTTAACCTTTGCTGACTCGCGTGAGCGCGCGGGATCCCGTTTACATGTCGCTCGTACTGGAACGCGCCATCGGAGGACGCGAGCCGACGACCTCGATCGCTATCGACGCACCACGGCGCGCTCGCAAGTTCACACACAAGAGAGTCGTCAACCATAGCCCATTCCGGTTCGCCGTTGCAGGAATAGAAATACGTTCGAACGTCTTTGTATAACAACACGTTTGGGACCCGCGAATATACTTCGTAACGTTGGTCGCTTCGTTATAAAGGTATCAACCCTTAAAAACAACCGATAACTTTGATGAAGCAATGGAAACTTTCCGTAGGGCGCTTAGTAAAAAAAAAAAAGTTATTTGATTCCGAGTTCAGCCGAAAAATCCGGCCATGGATCAAGTGACTACGGCTCAGAGGATCAGATCTCGCCCGTCCATTGCGCGCTGAATCATCATCGCTGTCCTGATGATCAGCGCTTTCAGTGGAAGCTTGAAATCACATAAACCGAAAGAGACAGCGCGGGTGATGCGAGGATTCGCATCGGCCGAACTTTATAGTCACGTGCCGTAGGGGAAGCGCCTAAGCGTGCCGCAAATATTTCCTTCCAAGCATGCAAATAAGGAAGATGATTACGTGCACATTACCGTATACGGCTTATGGGCAACGACGTGCACGGCTGATGCTGACCAGAACGTACACATGCAACGCCTGTGTAAGCACGTCCGTAATACGCCTTCCCTTTTATCCGTGTTTTTCGGGCTGCCTGTAATGTCGCACCAAGCTACCATCCTGATTGAGACCCTTTAGTAACGTTGCCGCTCCGGCCTTGCGAAGTTTTAGAAGGGGGACTGCCGGAACTACGAGTATTTCATAGCGGGATGAAACCTGCGTTTCAAAGGCCGCCTCAACACCACACTGTACAAGTATGCGCGTTGCTGTAGCGTGAATATTGCAGCGAAGGCAGAGCGCTTGTGTTTTGAGGCACGTTGAATATAAGACGCCAGAATGTGGTCGGGAAGTCGTGCCTAATTAACCTATTCAGCAGGTTCGTTGCAGCAGCACTCGAGGGTTGAAATTCACATTTCATAGAAAGCAAACTGTATATTATTACATTTTAACATATCTTTATGTTAATTAACTGGATTATGATTTTTACTAATCCAAGGAGAGAGCTAGCTGTTCCCGCTCTCTCCTTGGAACGCCTTCCCCGGCACCTGTGCCGTGTCCACTTATTTTGTAATTTTCTTGTGGCGCTGTGTGTTTAACATCAATGAGAACAAGGGAAACGATGGAACCCAATATTTGTGTTAATCACAACTGTAAGAAGCCAACAGATAACGAAGCTAAGGAAAGCTCAGGGCAAGTTATTTCTAGTTCTTAATTGAAGTGTATAAATGACAAATGAAAAGTGGATGAAAGATGATCTTGCCACCGATGGGAGCAGCCCCTACAACCTTCGCATTACGCGAAAACACAGAGGGCGCAGTATACTTCTCTACGGGCGATCTGGTGGCCTTCTGAAAACACCAGACGTCGTATACAATCGTACGGAAATCCTCTTTCCCGCAAGGCATCGAGTAGTACGTTTCGTTCCGCAGTAAAACACCGGCAGGACCTCATAAAATGATTAGTATCGCGCGCGGCTCATGCGGTGTGCGAAGTGTTCTGGCAGTGCTATCCGGCGATCGTGTGTAAGGCAGTATTCCCGGTGTGCTGCGAGAATAAACATGGCCACAATAGTATTAACGGTGCTTCTCGCTGTAGAATTAATTCTCGCTGTAGAATTAATTACTTAGTCGCTGTCTCCAGAACATCGGTGGCACTGCCGGAGTGCTCTGAAGCGATCCGTCGAAGATGTCATTTAGAGAGCATTTTCGAGACGCCATTTTCATTCTCTTCGCCGACGTTCCTGTGAAAGTTGTCGTTGTCCTCTTGCCCAATGAAACCCGCCAGAGGATAGCGCTGGCTTTTATCTAGTTCAGTGTACCGTAACGCAACATGCGCGTGCGAGAGATTACAAAGTACTGAAATACAGGCAGGAAAGAGCAAAGGTCGTCGCATGAATCTCTTGCATGAAGTATCCGATGTGTGACATATACGTTGTAACGGTAACTGAAACGTTTAACGTTTCCTATATATATATATATATATATATATATATATATATATATATATATATATATATATATATATATATATATATATATATATATGTATGTATATATATATAAGAAGCCAACAAATAAGGACACCAAGGAAAGCATAGGGGAAATTGGAAATTATTTGTTGTTGCTAATTGAATTAAAGAAATGATAAAGTAATGGAAGTGAAGATGTATGAAAAATTAAACTGGCCGCAGGTTGGACATATATTTTATTACTAGAACTAACCGTGGGAGTGTTATCCAGCGCCGCCACTCACAAACCTAGGCGGCAGATGTGCAACATGCGCCTCCTAGAGTGAGATTCATAGAATATTGTTGTTCCTTAATTTGCATTAAAAGGGAAGACGCCGGTTACTTCTCGGTGTTACTGCATTTTTCGTTTATTTTATTCCGACAAATGCATTTAGTTGTGCGACAATGACTAAATGACGGCGTCATTTGTTGTTGTGGCCTCTAATTTCGTGTTTATCAACTAAACATCCCCTCACCTCCCTCCCCCACCTTTCGCATATTTCTACCAACTTCTGCTAGAGAAAAAAAAGAAAAGAGGAAGGAATCGGTGAATACAGATATTATTGTACGTCAAGAACGACTATTTCGGCTGCAGTACATTAAAGAAACAAAGTTCACTGGTGTTCTATGGATGGGTGGTCACGCTGCATTGTACGTTTTTAGGTCTCTTGGTAAGATTTATTTAGTTTGATGAGCAGGATGTTTTCTTTGTTGTATGACTCATTTTTGACCTTTTGTTATCCCTTCACTATGGTAAATCGACCGGAATGAATTGTTTCATTACCACTGCAAGTTTGCATCACAATTCTGGCATTCACTTGCAAAAGTTATTTGCGCCTTTAATCTAATGACGGTGGGTACAACAGTGCATAGGGCATTGAAGATACCGCTGCAGCCATACACATATTCTATAAAAGTTGCTCATAAATTTTATTTTAAGTAGAAAAAAGAAGGATTCCTCCCATATTGTCAAATTCGCCATCTTTTCAGCTGTGGGCTACCATAGACATACTCTCTGGTTGACTCAAAGTGCCGTGATTACGGAATTTGATTAAATGGCAGAATTTGACAATACTACCGTCAATTACGCCATATTGTCAAATTTTCTAACGGTGGCAATTTGAGTTAATCAGCGAAGCTGCAATGGCCCTCTGGACCAATAAGAGCTATCAATACGGCGAATTCGGCAATATGCCAGACGTGCATGAGGATTTACCTTATGTAATCTTCTGCAGAAACTTATTTTCACTCTTCTCCAAGCTCATACATTTATTTATTTATTTATTTATTTGTTTATTTATTCCTCAAATGCCCCTGGAGAGAGGTTTCACATTAGGGGTGGGCTGCTTCAATGAAAAATGTGTTCGATGGTAGTCCTGAACACAGTCGCACTAGAGTGGTCCGCCGCTGTATATATATAGCATTATAATCACCCTCATATTAGTCATAACCTGAAGCAAGCAGAGTGGTCCGGAATGAAGCCTTAGGATTTTGTTTGTTTGCTTGTTTGTCTTCGTCACTACGGAAATGTCGGGGAGAAGCCAAAAACTGAATCGTCATCGCATCAACAAGTGTGCTGCGTTCAAGTACTCGGCTTTCAGTTTCGCTATCGACAGCGACCGCCGTTTTTTTTCCAAGCGTCTGTTTGCTTGCGTGGAGTGCAGTTGAGCGCAGAAAATATAAAGAGTAAAGAATATTGTCATACAAAGGGTTGATAGCGAAATGGCAAGGAGAACGCCTAGCGCGCGGCGACTTTCAGCAAGCGTCCGAAGGACGTTCACATATATTCCGCGATAAGAAAAAGAATGGCAAGAAGGCGGCTCGTCGAATGGAGCAGAGCAGCCTAGAACAATTGAACAAACCCCCGCACGCATTTCAGCGCGCCTAACGATACCATTCACGATTGTTCGTTCGTGAACAGAATAAATGTTAGATCAGCAGGAAGCCATTCCCCCATTCTTTCGCAGTTTTCTATTTATTTTCCTGCCTCGCGAGGGCTCTATTAGTTACCATCACGTATGGGTAGAGCGTACCATTGAGTCTCTTTTTTTAACTTTATCTAAATTCTTCTTTCTTTCTTCATTTTTTTTCCCAGGAAAGGGTCGTCGCGCGTGGCAGAAAAAGCCGGCATTCCGATCCAAGGCTCTCCCGGAGTGTACAGGCGCCGGGAGTCAGCCGCCATCGCTCTCTCGAATAACCATGTGCAGCGAGTTCGAGATCAGGCCGCTAGGCGGGGAAGCATCGTTCCCGATCTTCTCGCTGTCAAAATGGCGGAGGCGGGCTGTACGTCGAGTTCGTGGCCCAACCTGAAGGAGGATTACGAGCTCGGTGAAGTCATCGGTGAGTGTCGTCGCATGGTTAACTGGTTCGAAAAGCCTAGATTTAACGTCCGCTTCTTGAACGGCAGCGGGCAGCGCGTTAATTCTGCGTTTGTTTACTCGGCGGCACGGTCGGCCGTTCTTCGCGTTGCTGCCGGCAAACTTGAACGTGCGGACTGCAGCGCGGTACGGCATGAGTTCGCAGCCTGGCAGCAACGTCGACGCTGAGTAACAGTCGTCGTTTCGGGCGCTCGCGCAATAACCTGGACGACATGTAGGCGCCAACGTCTGCTCGCCCGCACCGGCACTGCTGGTACGGACGTCAGCGCGTTGCTTTGAAACAACATCGCCAACCAGCGGCAATCGCTGCCAGACCGTTCTCGGGCCTCGCTTTCTGAAACGCCCGTTGACCGTTGCACGTCGTCTGCTGTCGCCCATCCAACAGCGAAGCAGCGCGACTTGTTTCCGATCTAACGGTTCCCCCCTGAGCATCTGTGTGACGCTTTTGCCGGCTCTTAGCGGAATACCTTCACGCACGCCGGCGCTATCGTTCATACATAATCGCATCCTTTCGGTTTTTGGCCTCTCCTAGCACATTCCCCAAGGGAGCTTCGCCGTCGCGCCAGCTGTTAATGAGTGCGTTCAGCACTTATTTCTGCCTTGGAATTTATGCGCCTGAAATATTCTCTTGTTTCGGCGCTGCTAACGTAGCGACAGGGGAATTTTTTTCTTCGTTCAGGGCGCTTTCGAGGGCGACTCTGTGAAGCCTGCTCGAGAGTCGTGCTGCAGTTTACCTTGACGAAAAAATTGTTCACGTTCCGCTGTAAGCTTCTACGCGGAGCCGCTGGCGTTTTCATGCACGCACGCCGCATTGTTTACATATCCGGTCGTATTTCTGATTCCTTCGATGTATGTGTTTACCTTGTGTCGTTTCGGTGCACTATATCTGCGCCGGTCCGGTGTTGCTATATTTATTTGCGCTGCGAATGCTCTGCTGAGCTGTTTCCTTCGGAAAATGAGAAGCTGTCTTGCAGGACTTTCGCTTTTTCCGCGCTTGCTTAAAAGCGCTAACGTTGGGGAATATATGTTTGTCAGCGAAGCCTCAACGGCAGTACAGGCTATGGAAAACCGCGAATGAAGCCGTTCACTTGTCTTTAGTGTCATCTGGAATAGCGCGGCCTCTGATAATCCAAAAAAATAAAAAGAAAGCGTGGACATGGAGCATTGTTGATGTCTCGGATTTTTTTTTTCTTATGTGATAAGGCCGCGCAGAGGACAAATGCGTGTTGTTATCAGACAGATATTGTTGACTCTGATCGATAGCCAAGTTATAGTGAGTAGGTCATTGCCATAGACCTTTTGAGTCATCTTATTATCAGTTAGTTTCTATTTTTAAACGTTTACACGAAATGCAGTGCATTCGTTTGTAGTACGAGAAGAAAAAAAAAAAGACAGGCGCAAAAGAATTCATAAGGGGCGCAATCTTCCATTCATTAACATTCTGTAATGTAGTTAAAATGCATGGTTTTCACTGCATTGAGTATGCTTGAGCCTAAGTGCAAGCTGGTTTTACTTGCTAAAGCACATTTTCCACTTTGAAGAATGCTTGTTCCAGAGAGAAACAGGTGTATGTGCTATTAAATCGGAGGACCTTTCGCATGGGATGTAAAGTTCATGCTTGGGAATTGAGAAACAAATCCAGATTTACAAATTATGAGTCGGGAAGTATGCGCGTGATAATATACAGCTGTTACATAAATGCGTATTGCACACAATTTGATATTCTGAGCTGTTCTGGACCCTTGCCAGGCACACCAGCTGAATTTATGAGGTGCATTGTTATGTCAGCAACATGTAGCGAGCTGTCCAACATTTTGTGTTTTAGTACAGTGCATTGTCTGTCACATTGTATGGCAACCAAGTGTTCTTTCTTTTATTTAATTGCAGCTGCTATCACTGTGGCTGTGCGCTGTGTTTGTATTGTTTGCTTGTGCCAGTTTTGAGGGATCAATTTGCTGTGTCTGTATGGTAGATGGCGTGCATGTCCTGTAGCTGTGGCTTTACCATACATTTTTATAATATCTGCAGCACTGCATTCAGATAGATGTACTGTGTACAGGGATTAAAATGGGAATAGCAAAATGCATGGATGGCTTTTTCTCAAACCAGCAAGAAGCAAAGGCTGGAGAGACGTATGACTTGCTGTGAGGTGCCACAAGCACTATCTGTGCCACGTCAGAGTTGGTCATACATCTTCGCACCTTTTGCCTTTTCACTGGGCTGCACAAAAGCCATGCACTCCACTGTTCGCATTTAAATCACTGTATGCATTAGTCTTCAACGCATGAGGTGCAACATTTCCTGCATTGGACTTTTAAGCATTTGTGTTCTAAACCTACAAAGTGTGCGCAACTTGAGAAAGCGAAAAGTAGGGGTCACTCAGTGACCTTCGTAACCCTTTGGTTTATTCTAGCTGCTTATCCTAGAAGGTGCCCGCTGCACCAACTTAGGGTGCATAATATGCAGGAAACTGCATTATCACATTTCATTCACCGAATAATGTGTACAGTGCATTATATAGCCTCAGCTAGAGCACAACAACAGTTAAGGCTACAGAATACCTTTTAAAAGCACATCAGTTTGGTGGTCTCAAAACCTAGTACTTTTCCCTTGATAAGCGGAAAAGCTGTCAAGGAATTAGCTGTCAGGATAGGGTTGCAAATTGACCCACAGAGACGAAGCAGACAGAACAAGTGCCACCACCATCTGTTTTATAAAACTTTCAAAAATCACCTGTGTACTGCACAAGATGCTCGAAGACATTATCTCTGCATGCATTAATTTGTGCTCCTCTTCATGTTTCGCCAACTAGCCCAACAGGAAGGGCTCCTGTGAAGGAATATTTTTTTTGTGTGTGTGTTTTAAAGGTGAGAAAGAAAACACACAGCCACATCACTTGAGTAGGCTACACATGCATGGCTGAAAATTTTATCAGTGAGGTGGCACTAATGGCATATTGTCTTGATTGACATTGCTCATGTTTCATTCATCAGTGTATTGGGTATTCGTACAGTGGATAGTCATTTGTGAAACGAACTTTAAATGAGCATAAGCGGTGCTCTAATTTCTCAATGCTGAAAGTTTTATCTCGCACTGGTTCAGCTTTTGTGTCTCTCTGTGAGCTTGCACTATTAATATAATGATCCAAGCACTGGAATGGCCAGAGCATTGACAGTGGTTTGCTAAGTCGTATCAGTAATGAACTTAAGCTGACATGCTACATGATGCCTGCAGTTAAAAGGATCTTTCACATTTGGCACCTTGTCCATGGGCGACACTGGCTAACACTTGCAGGGCTAACCTTGTACATATGCACACATACCCAAGAAAGTAAACGGAAGGATGTTCGCCACGGCAGCTTAAATGGTAGAGCATCGCACACGTAATGTGGAAGATGTTGGTTAGGCTCCCACCTGCGACAAGTTATCTTTTCTTCTACTGTCATTTCCCCTTATTATTTTTATTATTTTTACTTTTCAAATAAATTAAATTAATTTCCTCTGTGTTTCCTCTAGCTTTGTTGTCTGTTTCCTTGTATCGAGCCTCTCAGATTCCCATGTTCTTCTCACCCAGTCAGACAAGGGTTCTTGCTTTGCAAATGGGCTTCTCTCTGCTGTCTTTGACAAAGGGTGGCATTTCTTTTCGTGTCTCATTCAGGCGTTGGTGCCACTGCTACAGTTCACACAGCGTACTGCAAGCCCAGGAAAGAAAGATGTGCCATCAAGCGCATCAACCTGGAAAAATGGAACACAAGCATGGAGGAACTCCTGGTCAGTGTACTGAGCCGGTGTGCATAGTGTGACATACATCTAGGCATTGCTCTCCGATCACAATGGAACATTGGGTTGCAGTTCGTTTTTTTCACTTCAAATAACCGTTTGCAATCTTGGATGCATTTGTATAGTGCGCAAAATGTAAATAATTTTTTAACCTCGATTTGTAGATTGCATTGCTGGAATTGCAGCCATTAGCAGGGGCATGGCAAGCCAGAAAAGACACGGAAAATCGGACTGGTAGACAATGCTGCCTTGAATACCGGCACCAGCTGTCTATGATGTCGTACATTTTGGCAGTGTCTGTGTGCACTTTTTCATTGTTTACCAATAAAGGAGGATGCGATTGCTTTTGAACATAAGCAAATGCTGAGCATGGCTACCTTTATTTTTTACTTTTCACGTGGAAGAATTGCCAAGATATGTAAAAATTCTCCAGAATCATTGTTATCACACTGATGTCTATGGCATTGCAGTTTGGACTTGCCATTCAGAGATGAATGTTTGGCCTTCATTCTTTTTATTTACATTATTGATCAATCTTTTTGTGCCAAAGAAACGCAATATCATGTTCTAATTACTGCTCTCTTGTCTGGGCTCAATATGGTAAACATGTCGGCTAGATACGCATTCAAAGTGCTTGTTGTCCAACAGTTGTTGTTGCCGTTGGCTTTGAGCAACACTGTTTTGTTGTGTAGCACCACACTGACTAAGCAATGCTTAGGGGAGCAAAGTGCATTTTAATTTAAAGTGACAGTTACCCACTGGCCCCATTAAGACAACTCATCACGCATACTTAGTAATCCAACATGGTGGTGTGGGTTACCTATAGAAAGAACTTGTATATTCCTCTATGATAATATGGAATTGCAAAATATGAGAGTTATGGGGCCTGCATATTTCTTTGATAGTGTGGCAGAGTGCTAGGGTTGTCACCTAGTCATTGAAATTTAGGATATCGTTTAGTGCATATTAACTGAACCTGTCATCTTCTAATGATGGTGCCTTGTGCCCATCTCTCGGTTATAGTCGACCCGCCGTGGTGGCTTAGCGGCTGTTGCGGTGTAAAGCACGCGATCACGGGTTCAATAAATGGCTGCAGCGGCCACATTCGATGGGTGCGGAATGCAAGAACACCCATGTGCTGTGCATCGAATGCTTATTAAAGAACCCCAGGTGGTCAAAATTAACCAGCACTTCCCTACTACAGCGGGTATAATAATCAGATTGTGGTTTTGACACTTAAAACCTAAGAATCTAAATTTCTTTGAAATAAATTTTTAGCTATAGTCGGTGGCTGAATTTCTTCTTTTTTCTTTTTGTGGGTAGCCTTTCCAGCGGCCAGTTAATTCTGTCAATAGGAAATTTAGCTCCATCAAATATATTGCATTCTCAGCAACATGAAAAGCATACAGCTGCAAAACCACCAGACCAATTTGGGAGTTTTTAATTTTTCATTGAGTTTTGTCAGGTCAATATAATGTGGACTCAATGCTGGAACTCTCTGCAGACATGCCAGCCATTAAAGAATCAACTCTTTCATGTCTAGAATACATGGAAAGCACCTATCCACCAACTTGAAAAATATGCCGGATATAAAATGTTGCGAAAAACAATAAGGAAGTGCACTAGCTGCATGACAACATACTGACACCGAGAGCAAGCGCCCAACTATCTACCTTCCAACTCGTATTACTAGAGCACATTATATGCATGTTGGCTTCTTATGATATGACTAATAAAAATCGGGCCCCTAGGTTAACTCCCTTTCTTCTCGTTTATACATATATATATATATATATATATATATATATATATATATATATATATATATATATATTGTAAGCACTATTAACGTACTTCGTCGTTTTCATTTGTACATAGCCATCATCATCTTCACTGTTCTTCGACTTCTTCGCGCGTGAGCTGGGGGCGTTGCCTTTGGTGAAATAAACAGCGCTGGACAACTTGATCGGTCTCGGTATTATAAAGTGGTGGAGGTACGTCAAGATCCCGACGTCCTCTCGCGTTCCCGTCCTCCCTGGAGCTCCGTTCCGGTCGCCGCCTGCACCCAACTACCCCTACAACAATGGAGACTTCCGACCCCGGCCCTTCCGGCGCCTCAAACCCTACCACACAGACGACATCTTGCTCCGGTAGCGCGCTCCACCCCTACCTACGCGGATGTTGTTTCGCTACCCACCCCTACCGTGACTTCCGTGCCTACTGGCGTTTCCTATGACCATTTGGCTTCGATGGGAACCAGAGCACTTGCTGCGCCATCGTACCCTCAGTGGCGTCCACCTCGTCCGGTTTGTTTTTACTGTGGCATACGCGGCCATATATCTCGCTTCTGCCGCCGGCGCCAGCAGGATGAAAGGCGAGGCTATGCTGAGCACGAAAGAGACCGCACTCGCCGATCAGACGACTACTATCCCGGACCGCACTCACTCCCTCAACAGCGTTCTCCGTCTCCACCAGCTGCTCCCAATCTGCCTCATAGTTCCCGTTCGGCCAGACGTCGTTCTCCATCCCCTTACCGGCGCTCTACATCACCACTTCGTCCCACTTCCCATTTTGTCGACCAGCACTCGGAAAACTAACTGTTGCAGTTTTTGGAGGGGAAACTGCTTCTTATCGGTCTTCAAAAATTCCTCCTGTTCGCCCGGCCAACATGCTTTCTGTGACTGTCGAAGGTGTTCCCGCATCAGCTCTCATCGATACCGGTGCCGCCGTTTCTGTTCTTCGGAGTGATCTGTGTTCCCGGCTCCGTAAAGTAAAAACGCCTTATCTTGGACCTATTTTGCGTGGCGCTAATAATGCATTCATTCACCCTGACGGACAGTGTACTGCTCGTGTTCTCATCGACGGCATACGCCACCACATCGAGTTTATCATCCTTCCAACGTGTATCCATGAACTTATACTTGGTTGGGACTTCCTACATTCTGCTTCAGCCGTCATTTCATGTAGAGAAGAAGTTGTCCACATCACAGATACAGAGCTTGAACCTGTTGCGGACTCTTCACTTTCATGCGTGAACTTGGTCCTCGCTTCAGACTACGTCCTGCGTCCTGGTCACGAAGAAGTTGTAGCCGTAACGTCCAGTCAGATCGCCGACGGAGACGCCCTAGTCGCCCCTTCTTCCTGCTGTACTTCTCGCGGAATTCTCATTGCCACCTGTCTCGTCCGGTTTTCACGCGGCCGCGCCCTTCTGTCTGCTTGCAACACGACCCCAGATCCTGTGATGCTGCCCAAAGGGATGACTGTGGCAACCCTCGCCGACACTCAACCAATCTCTCTAGTCACGCTTTGCCCTTCTTCATCGCCAGCACCAACCTCAGGTTTGGATGATTCTTTCCCTCCTCCAGCCGTTCTTGGTTCTGACCTAACAGCCGCGCAGTCCGAAGCCTTAATGGTGGTCTTGGCAAAACACAAAGCCTGTTTCGATAGCTGTTCCTCTGTGTTGAGCCAAACTCCTGCGGCTACACACCGTATCGAAACCGAAGGTTCCGCTATAATACGACGACGCCCCTATCGTGTATCGCCGTCCGAACGAAAGGTCATTGAACAACAGGTCGCTGACATGCTTGCGCGGAAGATAATACGACCTTCATCTAGCCCATGGGCGTCTCCCGTGGTCCTGGTAAAGAAGAAAGATGGCTCAGTTCGCTTTTGCGTGGATTATCGAGCGCTCAATAAGATCACACGCAAGGACGTATATCCAATACCTCGAATTGACGACGCTTTGGACACACTACAAGGGGCGGAGTATTTCTCCAGCATTGATCTTCGATCAGGATATTGGCAAATTCCGATGAACGAGACTGACAAAGAAAAGACCGCATTCGCTACACCGGATGGCCTTTATGAATTTAACGTGATGCCTTTTGGCCTTTGCAATGCTCCTGCCACATTTGAGCGCATGATAGACAACGTACTTCGTGGTCTAAAATGGAAGACATGCCTCTGTTATCTGGACGATATTGTCATCTTTTCGTCTGACTTCAGCCAACATCTTCAACGATTAGACGAAGTTCTCAAGTGCCTTGCGAATGCTGGTCTCCAGATCAATACAAAAAAATGCAAATTTGCAACCAAAACAATAAAAGTATTGGGTCACGTCGTCTCAAAAGATGGCATCCAGCCTGACCCCGACAAGATTAGTGCCGTTCTTCAGTTTCCTCGCCCCCAGCAACAGAAAGATCTACGTAGTTTCCTCGGCTTGGCGTCATATTTTCGTAGGTTTATACGCAACTTCGCAGCAATAGCAGCTCCTCTACACAAGCTACTGGTTACCGGTGCCTCTTTCACGTGGACTAGCGACTGCGAGTCGGCTTTTCAAGCTCTTAAGCGGCATCTTACTTCCGGACCAGTGCTTCGCCACTTCCATAATCGTGCCCCCACCATACTCCATACTGACGCAAGCGCACAAGGTATTGGCGCAGTACTTCTGCAACGTAATACAGCATCTAAAGAGCAAGTCATAGCATATGCCAGCCGAACACTTTCTCCAGCTGAGCGGAACTACACCATTACAGAGCAAGAGTGCCTGGCTATCGTTTGGTCGATTCAGAAATTTCGCCCATACCTTTACGGCCGCCACTTCACCATCGTCACCGACCATCATGCTCTGTGTTGGCTGTCATCAATGAAAAACATGTCAGGACGCTTAGGACGCTGGATACTCCGCTTGCAGGAATATGACTTCACTATAACGTACAAGTCTGGAAAACACCATCATGATGCAGACGCATTGTCTCGCTGCCCACTCTCACTCTCTCCAGGTAACGCGCCGTCGTCTTCCCAACCACGTCGTTCCGATGCTACGCCTGCCTCTCACCAACTCTCGATAACATCCCTGGACCAAGTTACGCTTTCATCACGCTCTGATTTCGTCTCGCTTCAGCGGGCCGACTCCTACTGTCGAGCTCTCATGGATCGCCTTAGTGGGTTCGCCGAACCGCCCAACAGCCGCTTGCGACGCCAACTTCGACAATTCCGCCTTCAAGGTGGCGTGCTACACCGCTACATTTACCACCCAACAGGTCACCGGTGGGTCCCAGTTCTACCTCGCTGCCTTCGTTTGCGGGTATTAGAGGCACTTCACGACGATGTATCGGCTGGCCACTTAGGCTTCCACAAGACTTACGACCGCATAAAGACCCGCTGCTTCTGGCCTGGCCTATCCTCAACGGTGGCCAAATACATTGCCTCTTGTGCGTCATGTCAGCACCGCAAACGCTCGACATCCCCTCCTGCCGGTCTACTACAACCTCTCCCTTGCCCGGACGCACCTTTTGAATTTGTTGGCATTGATTTATATGGTCCCTTGCCGTTGACACCCTCCGGTCACCGTTGGATTGTCACTTCGGTCGACCATTTAACAAGATATGCCGAGACTGCCCCTCTGCGATCCGGCACCGCTTCTGAGGTCGCCGACTTTTTCTTGCGCGCCATCGTCTTGCGCCATGGGGCTCCTCGCGTTCTTCTCAGTGACCGTGGCAAGGCGTTCATTTCACAAGTCCTCGAGGAAGTTCTTCGAGCCACTAATACCGTCCACAAATCTACGTCCACTTATCATCCGCAAACCAATGGCCTTACTGAGCGCTTCCACCGTACGCTGTCTGACATGATTTCCATGTACATCCGTCCTGACCACACTGACTGGGATAAAATTCTTCCTTTTGTGACATTCGCATATAACACTGCTATTCAACGAACTACCGGCTACAGCCCTTTCTTCCTTGTGTATGGACGATCTCCTTCCACCATATTCGACAGAGAACTATTTTTCGCACCTTCTTCGCCTAACGCGTCGCTTCCGGAAGATTTCGCTGCCCGAGTTGCACATTGCCGTCAAATCGCCCGGCAAAGCACAGAAGCTACCCAAGCTGAGCGCAAGCGTTACTGCGACAACAAACGCCGTGACCTACGTTTTCACCCTGGAGACCAAGTCCTGCTTTGGACTCCAGTCCGCACCCCAGGCCTCTGTGAGAAGTTCCTTCCACGCTACATTGGCCCATACACCGTTGTGCAGCAAACATCTGCAGTGAACTATCTCGTTCGCCCAGTACACTCCGTCACTGACCGGCGCCGCCGGAATGCTGAAATTGTTCACGTCTCGCGGATGAAGCCCTTCACTCCCCGTTTAGATAATCTCTAATCTGCGGCCAGGCTGGCCGCTTCCATGACGGGGGGAAGTTAGTGTAAGCACTATTAACGTACTTCGTCGTTTTCATTTGTACATAGCCATCATCATCTTCACTGTTCTTCGACTTCTTCGCGCGTGAGCTGGGGGCGTTGCCTTTGGTGAAATAAACAGCGCTGGACAACTTGATCGGTCTCGGTATTATAATATATATATATATATATATATATATATATATATATATATATATATATATATTTCAAGCTTGCAGCACAGGTCCAATCAGAAGTGTTTCAAGATGTATGGCGCACATATTTAAACATTGTTATTTTCGTAAGAGTTTTCAGTTTTGATGCACTATCTTGGCAAGCACAAGTGTTCACACAGCACCTGAAGGGGGTAGCACAATATATGATGCATATTGCTTCAGCGTTCTCACCTTTTGCTTTGCCTTGATACTTTGCAGAAAGAGATCCAAGCAATGAGTGCCTGCCACCACGAAAATGTGGTCACCTACTATACTTCTTTCGTGGTGAAGGAAGAGCTCTGGCTTGTGATAAAGCTCCTGTCTGGTGGTGAGTCTGAGCTTATGTGCTATGACATTGTACAGAACAGTGCTTACCTGGCTCCTTTCATACCGGGGATATACATTTTTTTTAAACGTCTTTACTTCTGCGTTTAATAGGCGAAGCCTTGCGGCAGAAAAGGGGTGCTCTATGGGCGAGGGGGAGGGGGACCGGTGCACTTTATTTTCTTTATGCTGTCCTTGCTTTACTTCCAGAGCCAAGGTGTGCTGAATTTATGGCAGGTCGTTTTGTATTACCCCACTAAGGTACAGTGCATGGCACTCACCTTCTGGCATCATCCTGTACCACCAGCTTTCCTTGTTTCCAACTGGCACAAAATTTTGTCTCCGAATGGAGTGTCACTGTCACAGTATTTGGTCCTCTGCTGAGCGCAAGGCCATATATTCGATTCCTGGTCTTTGCAGCAATGCTTTGATGGGAGGCAGTATGCAAAACCTTTGTGTACTGTATTGAATGCAAAGCAATTTGCCCAACTCTCAGCTCTGTTACAATCAAGTATGTTTAACATGCCATGTGTTAATCAACTTCTTTCGTGTCTTGGCTGTATATACATTTGTCAGCAATATTAGAGGGAACACTGAATTTGTCTTCAAATAACAATTGCTTGTGATGTGTGCGTTTAAACTCGAGAGCCGAGCAAACTTATGCCTAGTAGCTTTCCCAGGGAACATGTAATCACGTAGAACGCTGTTACATGCGGCGCATATGTAGAGCAGTTATGGCCTCTTGATTACTAATTGGTAGTGTGCCCTGTATATTGCTCAAGGGTGCACTTTCATCAATGCTTCAGAGTACAGTCACTTAACATTATTTTAACACCTCCTTGCAGGCTCCTTGCTGGACATCATCAAACACAAGATGAAAGCAGAAGACTGCAAGCATGGCGTCTTTGACGAAGCCACCATTGCGACAGTTCTCAAGGAGGTGCTCAAGGGTCTCGAATACTTCCACAATAATGGCCAGATCCACAGGTAGCTGCCAACAGTACTCCACATGGTGGTGCGATGCTGACCACGTGTTTTTGCATTGGCCATAGTGGCTGTTTCTCACAAACAAGGCATGCATATGTACAGAGCAGCTTATGTGTAATTATTATTTATTCTGTCATGGATTCTAATTTCTCTACCTGTAGCTGCTGCCATGTTTTGTTTCTTCACATTTGTAGTGCTGTTTCCTCCACTTTTTCTTTCTTTTTTCTGCTGTGCATTCATCTAGAATTCTATTGATTTAAGATGCAGCTTGACATGGAACTTATTAAAACAGAGAGTCTAATTATTTTTACTCTGCAAACTTGCTGTCGTTCTCATGACATATTTGCCGCTAAAGAAAGGAGGAAATTTGGCAGGTGCATGCTTACCTTTTCACTCTGTGAGGCCACTGTTCTGGAATGTTGTGATCATGCAGAATTTTTGGAGATCAGTGCGTGTTTTTTCATCATTATCTTAAGCAAAGACAAATGTGCTTGTGAATTTTTTTGCAGAGACATCAAAGCTGGAAACATTCTGCTTGGTGAGGATGGTGCTGTCCAGATTGCAGGTAAGCTTTTTATGAACTGATATTTCTAATGAATTTTTATGTGTGTGTGTGTTTACTGAACAAAACTGTATCAAAGTAAAACACAGAAATCCATACAATATTTCATATTGCTGGTACAGCAGTTTTACTTTGGTTCTAGAGGCGCTTCACAGTTTTTAACAGCTTGCATTCTTATCCCAACATTTTGTGAGCTTGGGCCTTGAGTATATTTTAGCTCAGTTAGTCGTTTGGTGCAAGCAGTTTATGGTTCGACCTTGGTCTCGCGTTTCAGAGAAAACTTGAGCTAGAGTTGTTGTCTTTCACAACAGCAAGATTGGTTAAGAGCACACTCAGTCCTCCAACTGCCCGAGCATACGGAACTCGTTGTCTAGCTCTGCTTAGTAAAGTGTAACCTTGCGCACTGTAATCGAATGTGGAGTACATTAGTACGAGTATTATTATTACTGCAGTTTTGTGCCGAAGGATACAAAAATGCAACGGCTTGGAATCCAGCATCTGCGCTGCTACAGTTCTTGCACTGAAATATAGCAAGAACCATTATGAGTGTAGAATGCTGAAAAAAAAAAGAGAGTTCCATTGCATGAGGATTTTATTGTTGAAGTTACAGAATTAATAAATAGGGATATTTTGGAGGCACTGTAGGCTTGTACTACAAAATGTACAAGGTGCAATGCATCAGCGATGCCTTCGAGGATGGTACGGTTGTACGTCTGTTCAGAATGACATTTATTGGTAATCAAGTTCATACCTGCCAACTTTTATGGTTACATCATAAAATGCCTTATTTTAAGTGCTCATTTATAATCGTCGTATTTACACAGATATCTTTATGATTTTTTATTTCTGTTTAGCGCAAAGCCAAATTCGCAAGAGGCAGTCACTGAGTCAATTTTCTATGGCCCTTATTTGTTATGTAGACCTGCCTCCATGGCAGTGACATCAGTTAATAGAAACGATGGTAAATGGCAACTGAGCTGTTACGTGAATATTGCATTATTAACCTTCATAAGCATTTCTTGTCTGCAGCGCAGACCATTGTTGCTGAGACTACGTAGAGCATAGTCTGTGAAATAAGCCAAAAACATATTTAATGATCAAACAATTTTTTAGTATCTTTCACTGAATTTTAATATTTTTTGGCTTTCATTGTCGTGTTTTTGTAATTCTATTGTTGGCAGCTCTGCAAGTTATAAATCAAGTTGCGATTTGAAAAATAACAGTGCCAACAAATTGAAAAGCAACGACTGTCGTATCATGCTCGTCCAACCATAAGGCGAGGTACAATTTTTGGCCCATTGCAGCATTGCAGCACGTCTGGGGAAAGGGCAAGGTTCTGAGTGTGGCAGAGACTTCACAAGTGCAACGTGTGTTTTGAAATTTGCATATGTGTGTCAGACGTCTGTAGAAAGCAGTACGCATGAATGGGGATATTGTTGAGGTGAACTATCGTGTGTTTCCATGCATTCAAACTATGAAATTATTTTCCTCATTCAAATGCATGCAACTACGGTGGGATCTGAGGTCACTAGCCTTATTCTTCTGTATGAATCGGGCAACTTGGAATTTTCGGTGGGATCTTACTAAAGGGACATTGCCAGAATGTCTGCTGCCTAAACAGAACAACACACTTGAAGCTGGCTGGTTTGGGTCTTGGCTGTGCAAGTGAATGAATTTTCTTTGATGGAAACCAACTTCTTCAACCAGCAGATTAACGAAGCTATTGACTGTACCGCTAACAGAATGGAAAGGGTGACCTCACTGCCAAGCTGGGTGTATCATTTCTCAGTTCCATGAGCAGTGTGTTGTAGTACATACCCTTTGACTTGTTCTCATAGTAAAGAACTCCTGATATATATGGAACAGATGTTATCAGCACCTGCTGAATTAAGATTCCAGTTTATTAAGCACTGGCCAAGCCTGACTTTGAGGCTATTGTGTATGAATGCTTTGGCTGCATGTTCGTGCATACTTCAAGTTTTTAAGCTTTTACTATAGTATTTTGTGTTTGTCCGTTTTTCTTTCTTTTTTTATTTTGTTTAATGTGCAACTTATTGTGGTAACCCTGGCCTTGACTGACCTTTTTCAGACTTTGGGGTGAGCTCGTGGCTTGCGACTGGCGGCGACCTGTCAAGGCAGAAGTCCAGGCACACGTTTGTCGGCACACCCTGCTGGATGGCACCCGAAGTCATGGAGCAAGTAAGAAAGAGGATTTGCCACTTTCTTAACCACCTGGTGTTCACTCATCTGTTTAGTGCCGCTTAATTGGTGTGACAACGTTGGTACTGACAGTGCCCGCGCAGTAGCATCTTACACAGGTTAACAGAAGAGGGGCTCTGAGACGCTGTTGTATCCACTTTCCTGCAATATGTGCTGTTGTAATGCAAAATGCATGAAACAGGTTGTGACATGGTTAGATTTTTTTGTGCCGCCTTCTTTTTCAAGCTTTTTTTTTTTCGTGATTGTGGTGGGTGCATGGTTAAACTGTGGTGGCTAGAGCAGTAGGTGTGCCAACCAAGCACAGTTACCACTTCTCCGCATCATGACGCAAAAATCGCACTGCTGTCAGTAGAACGGCGCTCCTGTGCACATTGTCATCTGTCCATAGGGAATAGTGTGGTATAGACAAGAGGCGTGTTTGAGGATATCGTTGCCACTGATTTCAGCCATGATGAACGCTTCAGGTACCATTTTGAGAAGTGCAAGCAGAGCTGTATGGAGAATTTTGCTATCGTCAGAAAAAAACAAAGTGCTGGAATTAATTTTCTAGCTTCTATGTACGAACTGCACACTGCAGTTTTAGCTGTTTTGTACAAGTGCAGAGTTATTTTGGAGTTTTTGGCTGTGAACTAGGGCGTATGGTATTTTGTTTTAGATTTGGTGCAGCCAAGTATGAATCTTAATTTATGAGGCTCAATGTCCAGAAGCAATTAACATATGGGCTGAGAGAGGTGCCGCAGTGGGACACTCTGGATTACTTTTTGACCACCTGAGAGTCTTTCATGTGGGCCTAAACCTGAGCATGCGAGCGTTTTGCATTCTTACCCGTCATAATGTGGCACCCACGGCAGGTAAACGAACCCACGACCTCATCATCAGCGTCAAAACAATAACCACAGAGCTATCACGGTGGGTAAGAATTCCATTTGGAAAAAGGATGTTGCACTTGGTGCTGAATTCGCAGATCCCGTGTAATTAAGTATCATCGTTCACCTTTCCTCAAGCTTAGTGAAAAATCTTTGCAACTGTTGATGCTGTAGCGGGCAATTATTTTGTCTATTTTAGCAACAAGGAAACTTACCTTTCCTCCAGGGTTACGGTGCAGTTGTCGGTTCCTTGCATGGAAATTCACACACTTCCAGTCGAACTTTATTCAGTGAGACGTTATGAACTAATTTCACGAAGAGAAAGAACGTGGAAGCCATGAAACCTACCATTGTCAGATCTAGTGGCCGAGCATGACGCAACACATATGTGATGACAAGCTCCGCAAGCGCAATTTGCACAGGCTTCATTCGCAGCTTGTTGCTATGAACTCTCCGAGTGCTTGCAGTCATAATCACGTGTGATCACAGTCGCAAATAATGTTCCCTCTTCTTTTCTCGGGCATCACATGCAGATTTGAGCGAAAGTAGCATATTATTGCATCTTTGGTAAACCCCTCTTAGTCGACCACGTGGGTGTAATCGCGCTTAAGGAACTGTTATTAAAAGCATCCTTCGCGGACATACGGTGTCGGCTGCTGCTCTTCTGTGCACTGAGAACAATGCTGCTTTAGGCTCTCCTCTAGCTCACAGTTCAGAGCGAAGAAATAAGTGTGCATGTTGATCTTTGAGGCAGAAATACCACCACTGTTTGGTACAGACTCCGCTTATTGAGGCTCAGAAACGAGCTTCCGCTAACCATACCGCTCACCTTTCTTCGTATAAGCTTAAAATCTTTTAACAACTTACAAACATGCGATAACACACGAGCAATGGGTGCAGGCAGCACAATGTGCTTGGCTGTGTGCTTTGACGCTTTTTGTTAGTAAACATCTCTGTCAGTGGAGGACTTTAACTTTAGATTTTCATTTGTCTGAATGTGCTGACTACTGCTGGCAATTGTGCCACGACCACTTTCACACGCGTTGCTCGGAGGGTGCTAATGTTGAGAACCGGGCAGCTGTACGTTGCAGTCAGTACACTGTGCCTTGCACAACTAACCATGCGGAGTATTGGAGCTTCCTGGAGTCCCATATTTAAAACATTGTTGTGGATATCCAATCGTGCATTCAACCCATTAAGTAACAGTAATAACAGCAAGTAACAGTAACAGTGTTTATCTGCATTTCGCCTGAGTCGCACAAGATACAGGAGCATATGAAATGCCCTGAGCTACACTTACTAAGAAGACGTACTCCAGAACACATGAAAGGGGAGCGTATGACACAGAGGAAGTGTGTACTCAGCCAACTGCTGTTCCATTGTTTAGTCGATCGAAGGAAGGAAAGAGAAAAGCAGAAGGCAGGGAGGTTAACCAGAATAATATCCGATTGGCTACCCTACACCGGAGAATGGGAAAGGGGAAAACAAAGATGACAGAGAGAGAGGGGGGAAGGAAAGAAGTAAATTAGCGGTGGGGGGGGGGGGGGGGGGAGCTGACGCATGTTGTCTAAAAGAAATTGCATTAATAGTCACAGACGTTCGCACAAGCCTGTCGTCCTCAAGAAGCACAAAAGCGCCTTCACCTAGTTGATCGAAGTACTTCTAGGCAACAGTCGAGGCAGTCTTGGAACCCAGAACCAAGCAATTGAGCAACTTGAACGAGCAACCTTTACTTGTTGCTGGGCATGGTGGTTCATGTGCTCTTTCCTGTTGCTCTTGTTATGGCGCTGTTTCCTGACTTTTTGTTTCTTCATTTTGTTTCATATTTTGTACACCACAATGAGTGACCTGGTTGCGCAAAGGCCCATCTCGCCATTCATTGCCGTTGTGTAGCTAAGTTGTCTACAAACATATGAACAGGGGGTTTGAGCTAAATTCCAGATGAAGATAATGTGCGTGTTATTCTTGGGAGACACTTGTAACAATGCTGCTTGCATTGTGCAGGGCGAGAGGAAGGGCAGGTAGCAACTAGGGCTTTCTGTTGCAGATGGTTAGTGTTGACTGACAGGGTTGATGCCAAATGTGGAGTTGACAGCTGTTCATTGTAAAATAACATGTTGCAGAATTGCTGTTTGAAGGTATAGCAAAATGGGCTAGAAACCAACAAAGCCATGATCGATAAAATGATATGGGCGTGTTACGCTTGTCACACGTGTTGTAAGTAATGAAGCTTTGATTATGTTGGAGACTGCAACCATCTTCTTGGGGCACTTTTGGCACTATAGGTCACAGGGTACGACTTCAAGGCTGACATTTGGAGCTTCGGGATCACAGCCATTGAGTTGGTAACGGGCACTGCACCTTACCACAAGTATCCTCCCATGAAGGCAAGTGCAGGAATTCATTTATTATTTATTTTCTCGTGCATTCATTTATACTTCCTTGCTAATTCCTGAAAAATAACATGGTTACTGTTCCGCAGCCTTGGCTTTAGTTTTTCATAAGCCGGGCATGCTTTTCACTTTTATCTAGAATGAAAAGTTGACACCATCAAATTGCAGGGCACTCAATGAAGATATTTGAATGAAGGCACCTCTTTCAGAGAGCACCTATTACCTTTGCATGAAGCTTCTTTCAGTTACGTGTATTATACAAGATATTTTGCAAATGTAATATTTTACTTTCTTCATGCCAAGCCTTTTTAGCAATGAGAGATTACTGCAATTGCAACAACATGGAAATAGTGTGTTGGGGTGGTGCTGTTATGTGCACACAAAATATTGGGGAAAATGGAGCTGGGCAGGCCATCTAATGCATAGGGCAGATAACCGGTAGTCTGTTGAGTTACAGAATAGGTGCCGTGGCAAGGAAAGCACAGTCGAGCATGGCAGGATGAAATCTGGAAATTTGCAGGCGTAAACTGAAACCGGCTAGCGCAAGACGTGGGTAATTAGAGATCGCTGAAATGTGACCTAAATATAGGCTGATGGTGATGACGCCCATGTTTTGGCCAATGTTGTTTTTAGCCCTTATTACCTGACCCATGTTGTTGAACTTTGCTGAAATGTATTTTCAAAGAACTTCTATTGATATAACTGTTTCACAACTTGTAACCCTCTCCCTGTAATGCCTTTTCGTGGTTGAAGATATCGTATAAATAAATAGCAATAAAAATCAAGGCAAGATTGCATTACAGACTTGCCTGACACCTTTCTTCCTTTATTTTTCGTACAGGTGCTGATGCTGACGCTCCAAAATGACCCGCCCACGTTGGAAATAGTCGGGGAGGACAAGGACCAGTACAAAAACTATGGCAAGTCAATACGCAAGATGATTAGCGAGTGTCTGCAGAAAGATCCCACCAAGAGGTGCGTGTGTGTGTGCTGTTGGATTTTCGTTTGATTAGATAGGACAGCATAGCAGTTGCTAGATTAAAAAACAAAGTGGATGACATGGTGCTTTAACTTGTAAAGAAAGGGTTCTCTTTGCAAACAACAAATATAAGTATGATTGTACTGTATAACAAAACAGAAAACGTAGAGCAGTAGAAAAAAAATGTCCAGCATGTTTAATCAGTGGGAATGACAAATCATTATAAAGGGATGTGAGCAAAGGATCTTTAGTTAACTGTACGCCTTTAATTCATCCCTTTAATGCTCCAATAATTGGCAAAATTCAGCAGAAGTTTTCTGTTGTTGCAATAACCTCAATATAACCCAATTTCACCATAATTGACAGTTAAAACTGCAAATGACATTTATACATAAGAAGATCAGTGATTGCCAGTTTCTTCATGTCACAGCAAGGCATAATTCACACTTTTCAGTAGTTGTGAATTCACTAGTGCTGCTATCTCGTGCTTTCAGGCAGTATTGTGAGATGACAACAGTTAATTGCAAATGCAGTAATGTTCTTCAAAAAAGGGCACTGTGCCTCTGGCATTCCTCTTTAGTGGAAAAGTCAACTGTATGACCATGTACCTGCTTCTTCAATGCAAAAAACTTTATATGCACATGCATATTCTTACATGCCAGCTATGCACACGTAAAAAGGTTGCATGCCAACCATTTAAATGTCATCAAAGGACAGATGAGACACTTATATGCAAACCCCTCAGGGAAAGCTACACCAGTCTGACGCAGTGTGCTGTTGTGATAGCTATCACTTGTTGCCAGAAATAAAATGAATTTCTAAATCCGGCAATTTCTTTGATTCCTATAAATGCAGAATTCACATTGCAAGACTGCTTATTATTCATGTTTCACATTCTTTCTGAAGTAAATCGGTTCATGCTATAATAAATTTTTAATTGTATAGTTTCATCTATTCTAGCTTTGCTCCCCTCTTGTAAGTTTGTGCAGGTAAGCACACCTTCCAGGCTTGGCTATCTTGTGGCATTACAATGTACACTTTTCTCATATTTAAGAAGGTAATCTCAGTCAGCTGGCAATGTTCTGTGCTTTGTGACAATGCACAATACACATGCTTCATTATCATATCAAATCAAACTTCATTTTTATTCAGTTAATATACTTACTTAAGGACTGTGAAAAAAAAAGCAGTTTTTTTTTTCTATAACAGCTTGACTGGTTCACAAGCCCTGAATAAATTTTGGAGCAGTAGCAGCACTTTGCAAAGCACACTCTACAAACACCAAATGACTCTAAAAAAAACACACTACACACTACAAAATGACAACATACAGATAATAAAGAAATAATGATCAACAGATTACAATCAACGTAAACAGCAGTAGAAGCAGCAGTAGATATTGATGGATGCAATTTCCTTGTTTGTCGTTGCAGGCCTACTGCGACAGAGTTGCTGAAGCACCAATTCTTTAAGAAGGCAAAGGTACGTGGCGGGAAAACAGCCAACATTATTTTCAGCTGGCAGCAACACGGGATGCAAGTTTGCTTCCTTAAGGCTGGAAGCTTTTTGTCCTTTTCACAAATGCGCTCCGCTTCCAGTACCCAGACATCTTCGCGAAGAATGCAAAATTTGAAGTGATGCCTTCCTCTGTGTAATTGCATTGCTTCGTTTCATGGTAAAAGCCATTATATGCATTAGCACTTCATTGGCCAAGTACGATGGCATATTGTCATTATGATTTGGTGTTGTTTAGGCTGTCCCTGCCGCAAGAAAGTGCAAGACAACCGAACTGGTGTTCTCAGTCCGACAATGTACAGATTGTAAAGCTAACGTGTTACCTCCACATTTGAAAGCCTTTCAAAGGCACCTTTGAATCTTTGTAGTGACTAATGCGCTTGCTTTCATATGGAAGGAAAAAAAAATTGTTATGCGTGATATGTATAGCAATGAAATGGATGCCTCGTATGGCTAAGAGTGACTGACAAAGCAGCCAATGATTGCCCTGAAGTTGTTCTTCAATACTTGTTTAAGCACCACTAAAACGTTTTACCCATATTCTGGCAGTCTTTGTGCCTCGTATCACCCGGTTGACGAGAGAAAGTCGGTGCTGATGGCATAAGGCACTAACGGCACTAACAGCAACTGGTTTTTCAAGCATTGGTGGAAGGAGGATGTAACCTGTGGATAACTGAATTGCAGTCAGTTTCAGCACAAGAGATGGCGCTACATACCACCACTGCTTGATGTACTTGTTCTGTGTATACTTCTGTACAAAAATATAAAAAATTCTTCTTATCACTTTGGATGAACGCTCGTAGCAGGTAGTGCTTGCATTGACTCTCAATACTTGTCTCACTCTTTCTTTGTTTTGTTTCTTTCAGGACAAAAAGTACCTGATGCAGACACTGTTGACATGTGCTCCCACAATAGAGGTTCGAGCCCAGAAGGTGAGCATGAAGTTCGATTGTTTTTCTCCAACAAATTACTATGTGATAAACGGAACATTAATGTTCTGCCAAGATATTGGTGAATCGGCCATTCTCGATTCACATAGCATTAATATAATCTGGTCTCAAGTAGTATGCGGGCTAGCTTCTAAATCTGAAAATAAAATTATACATAAGTGCGATTAATATAGTGTAACTTGACTGTGTTTACAGCAATCTTCACCAAAGGTGGCAAGTTCTGGTCGGGTTGGTAAGAAAGTTAGTGCTCGTGTATGGATCCACTCACTTTGGCCTCTTCTTTATAAAGAAAATTTTTTTGTAAAACCAGGGTCTGTAAGCCGTTCATTCTACTGGTTACCTTTGCTTAGTTCCTCACTGTTCATAAACAGCATGACATAACAGTGACGCTGAGTCTTGGGAGTCTCCCATAGCTGCCATAGTTACCGTGTTAAACCATATACGAAGTGTTCTAGCATCCTGGTTGCATTGGGAATTGCACTGAATACCATAGAAGGCATAGAGTTGCCCAAATCTTTTCTGTGATGCAAGCCTAGTGTATGGGAAAAAAATATTGTGCTGATTGTTGCACAGCTCCGAATGTTGCGCAAGGCATGCTGTTTGGCATAGAAGTGGCAAGTTGGCAAGTTGGTGCATGTTCGCACTGGAAAATGACAAAACACAGGTGGACAAAGGAAGCAGACAGGATGTGTATGAACTCTCAGCTCGGCCTGTGTGTGTTGGTGCCGTGAAAGCTATATTGCGAAAATCAATGTGTTGTATTGAGGAAGCTGTTTCTCAGTGTTCTGAGAAATAGTTTGTGCCCCTTTGTACTTGCTTTGTCCACCTGGCATTGTCTTGGGACTTTTCCACTGTGAAAGCTTCCTGGTCTGGAATTGCAGGGATAAGTGCTTGACTTAGTTGAAGCAGGAATGACGATCGTCATTGAATGTGTCTTCGTAGTTGGGCAGATGGCTGCTGTCACACTGCTGGCTTAGTGTGCTGCGGTTTTTCTTTTCTTTTGTTTGCGGTTTTTCTTTTTTACGGCAGGCATTGCACGCAGGTCGCCTTGCACATTTTATTTGTTGAATGCACTTTGCAGCTTAAAAACTGTAGACGGGTTCCTGGCACCAGTGGCCGGCTGCACCGGACAGAGACGGGCGACTGGGTCTGGTCAGATGGAGAGGATGACGAAGACTCTCCTGATGAGAGGGTGCGTCTTCTTGTAAGAGATTTGCGAGCTTTTTGATTACGAAACTAGTAGTCTCGGTGCCGTGGGGAGTCTCAGCTAAGTACAGCCAGTGCCATGGCACTGGAGACGAGACCTTGACCACGGCCTCCTGTATTTCTTATAATGCCTGCCCAGTCATTTCTGCAATGCGTGGGAGCCAGTGGTCCACTGTGACGGCACCAGATTCTCAGCCATTTTGTGCATGTTGTTGCTAGTATGCGGACAACTTTCATCCGTGCTGTTGGCGCTCCATACCCGCTCCTTCGCTTCTGCACGACGTATGATGAAAGGAAGTTGCTGTGACCCTAGCCATGCCCCATAAGCTGTGACGAACTAGTATTGATGAAGCGATGCCCTATAAGTGATTAATTTGGTGTCATTGAGCTCGCATTGAAAAAATACCGAAAGGCTATACCCCGACTAAAATTGAAGTTAGCTAAAGTCAGGATTTTGTACTCCATAAGGCTGCATGCCATCTACTAGTTTAGTAGACTGCCAGGCATAGCATGTGCTCCCAGGGCACATGCTATGCTAGAGCTGATCTTTGTCAATTGCCTTTTGTGTTACTTTTAAGTAATGGTCTTGAGTAGTTTTGTTGGGATACAATGTATCGGGAGGGACCACTTAGGTACATGTTAACGTTTACCAAGTGGTCAAAGCTGATCCGGAGCTCGCTACTACGTCTTCATTGTCCTATTTTTCTTCAAGATGTCAAACCCCGTATTTTTACACCTATGAAGATAAATAATGTCTTTGTGGACTGTTTCGACATTTGCTGAATTGGCAAGGTATTGTGCTTGTATCTAGATGTAGGATGGAATGCGGTTTCTTTGTAAATTTTGGTTGGCTGACACTACAGGACCTGGCAGCACGAGATGAGGCCATCCTGAAAGCCAACCAGTCGACGAGTTCGTCGGACAGCGCCATCGACAATGCCCTGCCGGCTGACCATGAGACGACCACCTCCGGAACCTCCTCTGGCTCCACGTCGGGGGCACCTGCGCCAAGCAATCTCATTCCCACACAACCGGTACATGCCGCTTGCTTCCGTCTCCGTGGCGCATAGTGCACACCACGCACTGTGTGTGAGCTTGTGTAACTCATTGCATTGGTAACAGAGAGCATAATCTGTGCTTTAATGTAGTTTGCATGTTTGTTTCTATATACATGTATATATATATATAATGAGAACCTACAGGCAAATCTGCATTGGCCTTCTTTTGTTTGTTCTCACTACTGAAGGATACTTATTTTTGCTATCTTTGTTAATACAGTGAAATCCCAATAATTTGAATTGATGGATAATTCAAACTGCTCTGTTTGTGTCGGCAAAAGTCTATGTATTTGAAGACAAAAACTCCAGCAAATTTGAACTCAAAAAACGGGGCAACAGTTATTACGAATGAAATTTCTTGCCTCCGTGGACCGCTTTTTGGACAAACCCAAGCCAAAGGCGAGGGTTCGATGCATTGCTAGCTACCGCAATGTCTCGTCCTGTAAGAATGACAGAAGAAAGATGCGCAAGGAGCCGAGAACAAACGAGCAAGCAGATTGGCATGTGCCCTTCTTTCCCATCCGGCTTAAAAGGAGCGGGAAGGAGCTTCCCGGCGTGCGCTTGGTAATGTTACCGCGTGCTTACCAGTGGCCGACTCCCATCGAGCATGCTCCCCTTCCTGGCGTGAACTCAATCACATCTCCAACGGTGAGCACGCAGCAGGATGGCACACATTAAGCCACCGACTTTCTCGGCGCACCCTTGCACATTTTCTACGTGCACCCACATGAGGCGGCACACGAGGCGCAATCTTATCGCACTTGGACTTTATACAGGACCTAGGCTTCTTTCGGCACATGTCGCATGCTAATGGAAGACTAATGAATTTTTCCAGTGTGAGCCCAGTGACGGTTTTCAGTTTGCACACTGTGCTGTGCAATTGATCGGGCGCCATATTTAATGTGGCTCTCCTTAGTTCGAACTCCATTTTATTTGAATAAACTTCCGGTCCCCTTGGAATTCAAATTAACGAGATTGTACTATACTACAGTCTTCAAAATAACTTATAACGATCTCAGGTACAGTTACAATAAGTCTAATGTGCTGGGCTAGTTGGTTTTTATAACTTCTGGGCTAGTGGATTTCTATGACTTCTGGTCCATAGATTTGTATGCATTCGTATGCTCGTATGTATTTGTATATTCATACGTATAGGGTCGTATATACCATGTAATTTAGATTTCTAGAACCTCAGTATGATGAAGTGGGTGTATACACGACTTCAATGTAACAAAATTTCACTGCCACCACGAATTAATACAGATACAATTAATGTAAACTTCCGTGGAGGCAGATGGTCAAAAGGTTGACTTACAAGCAGCTGCTTGTGAAAGCACCTCTCAAATTGTACGTGGCTGAAGCGGAGCAGTATCATGTTCCGCATAAAGTCCAAGTGCTACAAGATTCTGTGCTCCACGCGCTGCATGCTTTATGTGCAAGTAAAAGCATGTGATGGTGAGCCGACAAGGATGGTGGCCTGATGAGTGTCATCTTCCCATGTGAGCAAGGGACGAAGAAGAGCGAGCTTGTGATAACCTGATCTAGCGCACGCGAAGGAAGTGAGGGGGGATGGAAGGGGGGGGTTGGTGTCTGTCCGCTTTCTTGGTGCGACTGTGGCTGTGCATGGTTGTCAACACGGCTGAGCGCGTACACAGCCTACGCGCCTTATTTTAGACATAATCTGCCGTGTGTGCGAAGAGTAGGTAGGTCTGCCGAGATGGGCATTGCAGCATCTGCACCGTGTTCCCTCGCATTTAGTAATGGAGGTTGTGTAATCTCGATTTTGGGAGACACGTCGAAGTGAGAGGCAGATGAAGCATTTGCTCCTAGCTGCTGGCGCTTTTGAAGCTAACATCGCCCCCACTGCGGGCAACACTTATCAGCTACGGGATTGGAGCGGACACAAAAGCGTGGCTGGCTTAGCTTCGTGCCGCGGATGTGAAGATATCGTCAACACGGCATAAAACTATCTTTCATTGCCGTCTCTCCAATCAAGCAAAATTATTTTTTTTTTTCTCATTCAGATTTGCCTTTATCGATTGCTCGATAAGTCTGAAAATTTCGCGACCCTTTTCTTGTAAAAGAAATCCACCGGTGACTGCACTTATTTGCATAAAAGGTCGAATTCTGATGGAACAAAATTTCAGTATAACGAACCAAATTGCAGATTTTTACTAATTTTGTTATATCGAGGTTGAACTGTATAATGATTTATCATTTATAACATCCACATTTCACTGCATTTACAATTTTCTGACATGGCCTGTTGAAACTGCACCCGGATATAACGAAGATTTTCAACAGCGCCATACTGTTGCAATGAACACTTCCAAATTGGTTGCGCTGATACGAGGGTGCATGCTAAGTTCCAAGCGTGGAAGCGTGGCCTAAGTGAACGTGTGGACGTGAGGGAGTGCCCCCCCCCGCCTCCTAATTTGTTCAAACAGCGACAAAGATATCATCACATTAACTCGCTTTTTGCATGTGCTTGACTAATTACTCCAGTGTTTTCTTCGTGGTGCGCATACATATGCACGGGAGGGAGGGGATTAATTTCAGGGTATTTTGGGTCATTAGTTGTACCGCATTAAGGTACTCTCCCAATGTGGTGTCCTTGTCTTGCCACTTTTCTTGTGTCTGTTTTGTTAACGCTACAGTTGTTGTTGCTCTAAGTGTTCATTTATCATAGAATAGCTGTATGAACATGGAACAGCATGAATATAACTGTTGCACTTACTACAGTCATAAATGCACTCGGATTGATCCTTGCTTTAAAGGCCCGCCGACCAAGCCACATAAAAAATTTCACTTGTATGCTAGAAGTTATGTGCCTTCTTGTGGGAGCATTCTACTGCTAGAATTTTTAAAAATTGGTTCATTAATAGCCGAGATAGAAATATTTCAGTGCCGCGAACCCGTGATTTCAGGAGGCGAGCTTCACCACCAACATGGACACTCTCTCCACTTGCCCCGTCTAGCCTCCGCAAGCAAAATTCCTTCCCTGCGGTTTTCCATACTGGATCTCTCTTTTTTTCTTTTTCTTCTTTTTTGTTGTGCGGCGCACTTCCGCTGACAGTGTTGCACGCGAGCTCTTGCATTTGTCTTGCTTTGCACAGTGCACATTTTTGCATGCCGCGCACGAAACACCTGACTAGCGGCGTAAGTCAGTGCTACACGAACACTGAGGCAGATGCAAGCAGATTACAGAGCATGATTGTGCACTGGAACATGGTAGAAAATGACATAGTTTCGTTGTCTGCACGTACGATTGAATGACATGGAAACAAGCAGACGAAATGGAAGTACAGCATAGACCACTTATAGCACAAGTCGCCAGAGTCGCAAATGTCCGCACTGTAAGCGGTGCTGCACTGTAACCAGAACAACATTTTTCAATGGCTGCAACACGTGCAAAACATGTAGACTAAGCAGCTGCGTGCATCTGAGAATTGAAGCATGCGACCTGGATGCTTGCCTCCATTTAAATTTATGAACGTCTGTGAACTCGTGGTCTTCACATGAAGAATTTCAGACCCTCTTGTTTATTCGAAATTCCCCGCGGCACCTCCACCAACTCCACTGAACTGACATAGAACGGCGACTGAAAATTCAGATGCTGTACACTGTTTAGTTCAAATTTCTCGGTCTGATCTGCGGTGTCGAAATTATGGCGACCGTGAACCAATTTGCCGCCATTCGAGTGTTGCCCATGCCATCTGTGCCCTCACCTTTGTTGTCGAATTGGTTATGTGCTATACAAGTGCCGTGCAACCACTGCGACGCGTTTCATTCACTCAGCACCAAACCGCAACTTTGGTCGGCTACTCCCAACAAGGTGCGCTGTAGCCGGCGGCAGTGTCGAACAATTTGCTGTTGCGGGAAGCTCACCCTTGATACGTAACATCGGTACCTGTAGGGCACTGGGCATATATGATCGCGCACATGGACTGAATTGACAGCAGCACGTGTGAAGTGCAGTTTGGTTTCTGGGGCAATCATTCGCGGCAGCTGTTGCAAATACCTACCAAGATTGTATGTGCAGGTACTGGCTGGAACGGCAGAAACTCACATGAGGGCATAAAGCCTAAAAGCTCCCAACTAAATTAGCGAGACCCACCTTAAACTGACGGCAGTCAAGGTGGCATGGCCAATATCTGCACTTCACGAAGATGTGCATTGCGACAGGTGCACGCAGACTGAAAAACCAAAGCCGACGTCAAACGAGAAATTCTTGGCGCTCGGCGTGCACAACCCTTTAGACGAACTTATTGAGGCCCAGGGAGTAGCGCAGTATGAAAGGCTTACGCAGAGTTTGACGGGGAGACACATCTTAGATGACATCGGAATAACCTACGAAGCACAGCACGGGGTGCGGAGAGACATCCCAAGGACAATTAGGGAACATCTATCAATACCCCCAATCCCCAGAAACATGCACCCGGAGTTTCACCAAGATCGAAGAAACGCACGAGCGAGAGCTCTCCACAAAAGATTCTGTAGTGCCAGGGACGTGGTCTATGTGGACGCGGCGAAGTACGCAAATGGACAGAGTATGTCGATAGTTGCTATGAGTCTAGAGGGTGACTGTAGAGTTAGTGGGACGGTAAAAACATGGAAGGCAGAGGTGGTGGAGGAAGCTGCCTTAGCACTGGCAATAGCCTCCACGGAAGCTAACATCGTAGTAAGCGACTGCAAGACAGCCGTCAAGAACTATGCAAAAGGAAGAATCTCGCCGGAAGCACTGAGAATTTTAAACAACTTTCGTGAAGATCGCGACATTCACATTATATGGGCACCCGCACACTCCTCCCTTCCCGGGAACGAAATAGCGCACAACCTGGCTCGAGAACTGACAGGCCGAGCAGGTGACACGCAACAAATACTGGGAACGGAGAGAGACCGGATGACCAGCTTTAACGAGATCACCAAACACTATAAATTGGGAAGGGCCTATTTCCCCCCGGCACACTCCTCGTTAAATAGACGGCAAGCGACGGCATGGCGCCTCTTACAAACAAATACATATCCGAACCCGGTGGCCTACCACCGCTACTACCCAGACCTTTACACGGATAGATGTAGATTCTGTGAAGAAAGGGCGGACCTACAACATATGGTTTGGGCTTGTCCTCGTACACCCATACAGAATAAAATAATTAAGATCAGAGAGCAGTGGGAGACCGCGTTGCTCAGCTGTGCACCGGAAGACCAACTCAAGTCAATCCAGCACGACGAAGATGCCGCCCGGGCCCAAGGGCTCGAGGCCGTCATTTAGGTAGAGGCCTAGGTCTCAAATCTGCTGTGCACAAATAAAGTTTATTCCTCCTCCTCCTCCGACAAAGAGCGACAATGCATACGCGTTCAGTGCGGAGCGCATCGCTGATAAGCAGCCGAGCAAAGGCTTTTCTGTTGCTTAGCAACCCCTGCGTGCCCGCATCATGCTGCAACTGACTTTTTTTTTTTTTCGTCCCTTGTTCTTCTTTTCCTCCTCTGCATCGCCCTCCTCGCTGTCCCCTCCAACCGGTTGATGCACCTCGTCGAGAAGCACGCTCGCTACCGTTGTTGTGTGCGGGATTTTCCTGCAGAAGCTGCATTATAACTGGTATTTCGTATTGCGCGACTTTACTACAAACAGTATGCTTATACGTGGTGTTCTATGGGAGGATAAGCGAGAGTCAGAAAAGGCCGCATTATAGCCATTTCTGCAATATAAGGGGTTACATTATAAGTGGTCTAAGCTGTAGATCTCTCGTGCTACGGTACGAAGTAAAACAAGAATACGCAGACCTTTGGTGGGCATTCGGTTTGTGTGTTTTATTTCTCTAAACGTTAATTCATCATCCATTTAAGCAACAGGTTACACAAACAACAGATATTGCCTTGAATAAATCTGTTGCGTGTCACTATGAGCGACGTCACAGCGCAGACATGTATAAAGGCACACTTGTGCATATACTCCACCTCTCCGGCTGGGAGTGCGGCGCCCGTAAGGAGCAGGGCAAACGGCGTTTGGTTTAAAATTTCAGGTCACTCCACGGTGTGTAGTGATGTAATACTTAGTAGACACGGTCGTTAGTGCGCATTGTATGCTCTGCGCTTGTCAGCTCAATATGGCCAGACCTGGTGAGGGGCCCGTTAAAGGGACTCGTTAAACAGGGCTGGGCACATGGAGTGTGCAGGTCGTAGAGATTCTTGCTCCCAGCCACAAGTGTCAAGGTCATGTCATGGTCATGTGGTCAGGACCAGTGCATATTCCAGATGCATGCTGCGTTTACATCACATGTTGCCATGCTTTCTAGAGACCTGATATAGAAAAAAGGAAAGATGGGGTGCTTCCATGCCCGTTACATGCAACAGCATTGCGGTCAACTTCATGTCCTTCCAATGTTGTGTTTTTATTATGGGTGCATGAATATTCAAAAATTTCGTATGTTATCGAATATTAAATTTTTAATATGCGTATTCTATTCAAAAACTAGGTATTAGAAAGTTTTCGAATATTCGATTGCTTACAAAAATTCTCAACAAATCAAGTATATTGCTGGCTGTGCGGGAGCAAGCATGATTCTTAGCGTTTATTTCTATGTAATCTAAGAAAGTGTGTCTGATCTTGTGCTGAATTTGCAATCATTTCATGCTTCTGGTGAAATTTTGCCTGTAAAACACGCTTAGCCACTGGACGTCTAAGCCGTGCAGGAAAGCCAGCCTGGCTTTCCAAGTCAGCCTTGCAAGGGGCACGAGTTTGTGAACAGCGGGGGTGCACTCTTTTGCAGGTTTCACCCCCCAATCCTGAGCTTATTGCGTGACAGCAAATGCGATGGGTGATGGCTGGTACAGGGTCAAATGCCTCTGAGTTTACGGAAAATTGATGTGGCATAATAAGTTACAGGTTGGCGAGAACCGACAATTAGCAGAGCTCACTCAATTTTCCAAAGCTAACATGAACCAAATACACAATCTTTTAGTATAATGGCTTACTAGTTTAATTCTTTTACCAATTACAACGTAATTGCAGTGTTACAACATGTTAAAGTAAACCAACTTGCTAATAAATGCATGTGCATATCATTCAATATTCTATTCAATATTCGATGCTAAGTATTCGATTGTATTTGAAAATTGTGATATATTTTCATTTTGTGTTGCGAAGATGCATTAACTGCATGTCTGTTGCCTTAGTGGGGTTGTTATACCAGAAGCTCCCTGAAAGGAGTCTAGGTTTTGTCTCTAAAAGGGATCACACAAGAATGTGGTCCCACATGTTCTATCTACATGCACCAACTAGCCCACTTGTCACCGTTAGCTTATTCGCTGTCCTCTGAGTACTTTAAAATTTTGCACATATAAAACAAGCCCAAGTATAATGTAATAGGCAATTCCGGGTATGGGAAATACAAAACAAAATAACATTTATATACATTTATTTACACATACTACTGTTGAAATATGCTTACTAGTTTTTGGTACCGTAATGCCCCTCTAAAAATTCTTAGGCCTCTTTAGGGACCGTAAGGAAAATATTAGGTTGGGCCAGATTAAAAGATGAGGCTTCTGTAATAACGAATTCGTCATTCGTAGCGAGAACATGGCTTTTGTAAGCAAGGAAATGATGAAAATGGAAAAGTGTGGTGTCACCACCTATTTTGGATATGGCACCTCTAATATGACATCGGCACTGGCTGATTAAGAGAATGGCAGAGAAAGAGGGCACATAGTGATTACATCAACAAATCTATTTTGGCGCCAGTGATTTCTATGCAACAAAGTCATATACTATTGGCACACAGAAAATGATGAGTTTTACACGAATAACCTATCAATCTAACTCTACTTAGTGTTTTCCTTTAGTGGTCTCTTTAGGTAGGACTTCAGTGCTCAAATATAAAACACGAAGCAAAGATTGCGAGCCGGAAGAAAGCCACTTATTAGTGTATGTGGCATTTTATGGTATAGCCTGCAAAAAAGCATGATGTGAGGAGGCCCTGTAAATATGGATTGCAAGCACTAAAGGAGCACTAACAAGAAATGTTAAGTTGAACCTCATTAGTAAATTACACATTTACACATGCACAATTACACATTACAGAATTACACAATTACACAATTACACATGCATTTGGGCAACGTGGCCATTCTTAGCACAAAGGGAGGCTTGGCAGGCCAGAAAAGATGCAAAATCGAATGGTAATGCTCACACTGACCTGTGGTACTACTCCGGGCCATCAGTGAATTCTGAAAAAATTGTCATATTTTGTGGCAGTGTCATTTTAAGCAAATCAGGGAGGCCGTAGCAGCCATCTGGGCCAACCGGAGCTGACAAGATGACAAGTTCAACAACATGGTGGAATTCACCGATGTCCTGAGTAGCACCCCTGAAGTCACTGTACGAGGCCTCGACATGATGGGTTACGACATCGTCTGCTTGGGTCTAGTTCACTGTTTATCAAGAAACGAGTTCTACATTGCAACAGCCTAGCAATTTTCATGAACTCTTTCTGCTTCAGAACATCCTAAATACGCGAAAATGCTTTGAAATCGGTGATGTCACATTGATGTGCCAGAGCTGAGGTTTCGGTGCAAAGTTCAAGAAAGGCAAGCTTGGCCCTAACTTAAGGCTATAGTAATCAACCGTTTTCAGCCAAACGAATGCTGATAGGCTTTTGATAGAATACCTCGCAAATCTATAAACTTAACTGTTGCTATTTAGTACCACTTCAGCTATCTTGATGGAACGACAGTTGTGAGCAAAGCATGCCCTCCTTGCACGCAGCCACCACCAGTGCCCGAGTCCACAGCACACAATGATGCACCTCAACAGCAACCTCCTCAGCAGCCTTCTGCAGCCGTAATCTCAACTTCGGAGACCATCAACCTTGTCCTCAGGATAAGGTAAGCACTGCAACACCACTATCCCATTTCTTGTACAAAAATAGTCTGCCTGTAAACTGGTTGCTAGTGCAGTGTTAGTGCCAGGCCTGAGTGTGATCCTCATCACAGGAGTAATAGGAGTGGATTGGGCTTGTGTGAATATCAATATTTTGGTCCAAAGCGAAGTAGAATTGTGTAGTAATATAGTGCAGAATAATTTCAAAGCAAAGAGTTCAAATACTTGTGGGGTTTGCATAAAAGTTTGACGCAATAGCTAGAAGCTGACAAATCTGAAAGTCTTTTTTTTTGTACTTGCAAAGATAGAAATACTTTTTTCTCTGAAATCAATTTATTTTCTAAATGGTGCTGTTCAGATACATTGATGCAAAAGCCTAAGGCTAACATTTTTACAACTCCAAGCTACACAGAAAATTTGTTTCCACGCTCTTGCCCCCTGTTGTGCTTAAATCTACTTAAATTTTGTTGGTAGTCGAGGCCGCGGAAGTGTTCTGCACACGCCTATCGTGTGTTGTCGCGATGCTGTGAAGTGCAACCTTGACTGCTTGATGCCAGTAGTTTATGCTGTGTTGAGCAAATTCAACTTGATGCTTTCCATCTACACATGAGCTTAACGTGTTCTGTTCTGCAAGTGCACAAATATGTATATTTTTTTATTTAACGGTAAAATCGGGGTGCTCATTATATGTGAAGTTCGACTTGAGGGGCGGCTTCAGAAAAATTCAGTTTGCCTTTACCACCTTTAGAGAATTTAAAGCAACGTTTTCTGCCATGAACGTCGCCAAAGAGGTGGTGAACAGAGTAGATGGCTGCAGATATGATGTGGACGATTCGTGCTTTCACGGATGGAGACTGTTCTCGCAAAGATATGGGTGTTGTATGCAGTTATTTCTGCAGGCTATAGGCGCATATTTTTTTTTCATTCCGGGGTATTGCGATTGGGGGTGCAGCTCTCATGCAGGAAAATACATATGTTCATTCATTTTGAATACTTCGAAAATCTGAATATTAAGATTTGAGGTGAAGCAAATATCAAATAGCATAATATTTGATCGAACGCTATTAGAAAATATTAATATTTGCACAAGCCTACTCGTAAGGGATGTTTTAGAGCAATTTTAGAGCAAAGGGACAACTTTCATTGTTTGTATTCTGGCTTCTAACTGTGGAATTATTTCTCTTGTAGGAATCAAAGGAAAGAGCTTAATGACATCAGATTTGAATTCACACGTGACAAAGGTAAGTGTGGAAGCTGTATATATTTATATAGTTAGCAAAGCTTTAGAAGGCTGAAAGTGAAGTTAACGTGCTTGTAGGCACCACTTCGGCACCGCTTTACTGACAGTGTCAAGACAGCTGTTGAAAGCGGCGCGCGGGTTGGGGATCGTTCTGCGCATGCTCCGAACAGAGCAGCCGGCAGCGCGTGCATTGAAGTACAGTAATACCGTGTTAACTCGAAATAGTAAAAACCAGAAAAAATTTCGAGATAAGCAAAGTGGCGAAAATTGCAGTGAAAAGTAGAGTTCTTTCAAAAAAGTTCACCACTACTCGCCAGCTTTTCAACAAGAGCTTCTAAACTGGCTCTTCGTAAAAGGTCTCAGAGAAACAATAAAGACAGACCGTGGATATCAACCAGCTCCGTTTTGCGCCACTGCCATTTTATTCATTGCATAAAAACTGTGTAAGGCTGGTGCGCTTTGCTGTAGCACTTGGACCTAGAAAGGCGTCCTCGACCTGCTTCACACAACGCATGAGCCGATCGTTCCCGCCGTTGCAGTCAACTTTATTTCGCAGCAAGCGAAGCGTGTTTCTTGTTTCGGCTGATGTTGGCACCTCTCGAGGTCTGGTTGTCATCGCTATCGCCTGCACTGTCCCCTCCGTTTGTAGCCATTCCAGCGATTTCAGTGTCAGTAAATTCACCTGTCCCCTATACATCCTACTCGCATGGCGCGTGCTCGTGAATGCTCACATCGCTTTCTGTGGTACCGTTCCCGGTAAGTCCATGCTGCGTGTATTGCGTAGACCAGTGCTAACGTATCACATTAGAATAGCAAAGCTGTTCGAACAAAATTGAGAAGTTTGGAATACTACGCAACGCAAACGGCACAGATTTAAGGGGAATGGTGCCGCAGAAAGTGACGTGAGCATTCATGAGTATGCGCTATGCGAGCACGATCTGCCGGAACGCATGTGGCATGTGCGCTTTTATTCTACGCAACATAGAATTAAAAAATCCCTGCTGCATGCATTGCGTAGAATAAAATTAAAATGGAAATTGCATCTCTGATCGTAAATCACTTGCATTGCATAAAGTGAACAAAACGAACTGCGTCAAGCATGCTATTTCGCAGGGCCTGCCTCTGTGCTATGGAGGAATGAAAAAGTTTGGAGAGAGCATTACGTCACTCAGCCAGCCTTGGCAAGTGCATGCTCCGTGAAGCCAGCCCCTTTGCTCAGTGGTGGCCCGACACGCGACCTCTTGCGTCAAGGTCAAGGAGCAAGAATCGAGATTAGCTGAGACGTTTGGTTCCCACTAGCTGTGCCGGTAGCTTTTATTCATTGCAAACTTGTTCAGCTGCCCTGCCATGGCTCTGCCTGCAGAGCAAGAACACTAAACCCAACCATGCACTTTGGCGTGCAATTACGTGTTGGGCTGACAGGTTTTGGCTTCAGTCAGGTTGCACAATGCTCCCTCCTAACCTTTTCCTTCCTCCATGTTCTGCGCACGTCTCTCCCGTCACATGATGCACCACGTGGTTGCTTGACAACGTTGTTATGCTGCTAGCTTCCGACTTCACATTCAGGGAAAGCGTCCGCTTTATGGCAGGCGTGGCCAAGACCTCGTGTGAAGCTTGTTACACGATCCGATGGCGGACATTTTGTTCCACTCTCAGTCAAGATTTCGAGATATTCTCAATTTGGCCCAAAAATACTTCAAGATAAAAGGCAATAAATACATGGCACATATGGGAAATGGTTCAGTGCTGCGGGAAATTTCGACTCAGCCAATGTTTTGAGACATGAGAGTTCGGGTTAACAATGTATTACTGTATCAAGGGGGCGGCACTTCCGCCGGCGCAGTGCAAGTGGTGTAGCATGACTGGCCGCAAACGACACTTGCCAAGCGCTGAGACTATCGGATTATAAATGCGCGTGAAGAGCTGCGCTCTAAAAAATGCCAGCCGCATGGACTCTACGCTGTGTTCGCCGCCCGGCGTGCTCTCACTGCACCAGCCAGCCACATATGCTTCTTCCGTTTTCCTCCCACTCTCATACTCGTTTCAAAGGTTGGGAAGAAAGACGAATCTGAGGCTAGTGATGTGGCGAAAGCATGCGGGCCGCTTGCACAACACGCGAAGCGGGTGCTATGAAGGCACATTGCATGAAGGCGGCATGTGCTTTTCCTTGATATTGCGCAGCGCAGACACTCAGTAGCAAGATTAATTTTTTACAAGCAATAACACAGCACGGGAACATTGTAGTAAGCGATTTATTTTACCGTAGAGCACACACAAAAGTTCACTGAAGGTTGGGAGGCTAGTCGGTAAGAATTTTTTTTTTTTTTTTTTTTTTGAACTCAAACTGCGCTAGAGACGAGACACCAAGGTAGAAGAAGACGGGATGAACGCAAGGCAGGATGACATTCGTCCTGTTTTCTTCTACCTCGCTGTCTCGTCCCTAGTGCAGTTTGAGATCACAGAAGTTCACGGTTGCTTATTGTTATGTTCAATGTATTCTTGAAACCGCTATTGTAATGAGTGGGTTCGAATGTCTTGTGTGAAATGCAGATATGCTCCTAGACTAAACAACCGCTGAATCGATCTGAATGAAATTTGTTGCATTTAAGGGAAAGCTGAATTCTACAAACTGTAGGAAGCAGAATTTTCGTTTAGGGCCCCAAATTTTTTACAAATGTTGTCCAATATCGGTAGTGAGGCACAGGGTTTCCAAATCCATAACTGCACCAAAACAAATATTGCAGTTCTGTACACTGCATCTCTAAGTTGAGCATCTGAAGTGGACAAATACAATATAGGCACGCGAGATTGTTGCCATGCTTATGCGGTTTTCACACAGGTCCTACTCGCAAATTAGTGGCACGTCTCCGAAACGGTGAAACGGTGTATATAATACACAAATTTTGCCTGCATTAAATGTCTCAATAGTTGCAGTTTATGCAATCGCGGTATAGTTACCTTTTGTTATTTCCTCAGTTAAAGTTAAAAGCTTGATGCTTCAGTTTTCTCAAATTTTGCAACTTTTGAAAGTTCTTATAAAAAGAATAGATGAATGATGGATGAGATAGATGATGCAGTTTAACATTTTCATTTAAGTGCAACAAGCCTCATTAAATTTGGTGCAGTGGATGCCAAGGAGAATTATTTCTTCATTCCCATGTATTTTGATAGGAGCTCCTGAGGTAGAGCTTCCTCTATAAAAAGAAAGAAAAAGAAAGAAACACGACCCCAGGTTTTACCGAGCAATGCCATTATGCTTTGATGCAAGTAGTGTGAGAGAGAGAGATTAGACTCAGAATTGTGACACACTGTTACACACCTATACACTGCTAAATAAAGTCGACACCTGATCTGTCGGACCCCCTGGAGACTGCACGTCCCAAATCCCAACCTCCCAAAAATCCCAACGTCCCAAAAATTGAGCTGTCCAAAAAAAGAACAAATGTATGCCTTTAACTGCCTTCAAGGGCTCGAATCACGAAAGCCACATCTGAAATAGCTTTAAAGGCTAGCCAGTACAATTATTAGGCATCTCAATGCTCATATTGTGACAGGAGACAGCAAGGGCACCCGTATATAGTTAAGGAGCACATTTTTATGTCTCGTGACAGTGGCCCCATTGAACTCTTGGTGTACTTGATCGTGTAACACTGCTCTATTGTGACAAAGTTTACTTTCAAGAACCGAAATTATGCAACGCATTAGAGCCTTGCTGTGCTGTTCGTGCTTTGACCCCGTAGGCGAAGATGACAAAGGCAGAGTTGGCACCATTGTTGACAGCTGCAAATCCTTTAAATAAAAGACACTGCACCAAATAGCAGAAAGCTTGATAGCGAATGTCAAAGCAGCTAGAGCTAGCAACAGCACATAACTACTACAGCTGCCAGTAGATTGGCGTTCAAGAGCACTGGTTCGAGGTTGCAAGATAATCAAAATGGCGGTTGTGGTGACTTCAAATGCCGTTTCGGACCTGTTGACTGTCATGGCAAATAAGTCTAAAAAATCTGACGGCAAATAGTTTCAGTGTCCATAATTGCAGATGTCTTTATACATTGGCTCTATGGGATACATGGCAGTGCCACGAAGGCGGCCAAAAAATTGGTCGTTGACTGTATGCCATAGTGTAAATAGGCAAGTTACATTTCTGTCCCATTCTGTCCCATATTTTCTGGTACCTGACTCAACTAAGTTTACTTGCACTTGTCTTAGATGGTCAAGTAACGCACTTTCTTGAGTGCAGCACAATTGCGAGGAATTGTGATGATTAGCTGTATTCTTTTTCCTTGCTTTGGTACCGCGGGTAGCGTACATTGGTACTATATATCATAAAGAGCACTTCACTACGCATGTCATAATTGTTGTGGATGGTTGGTCCAGACAAGACGACAATTAGCCCCATCAGTCTGGAGAGGGAAAAATATTTCAGATTTTGCAATGGGCACTGCAGGTGGTGCATACATTATGCAGGCAAACACGCACTACATCATGACTTATCAAATGTTTGCAGCAATGCTTTTGAAACATACAGCACAGTAAGTGTTAGTGCAATTGTAAATGTCAGAGCAAGCTTGCACTGGTACATTGGCTAGCCTATGATGTGTGCTCCTGGCTACACACCTTTTTCGTGCATGGATAAAGTTGTGAACATGGGCGCATTGAAGAGAGACAACCTTCTGTTTGCTTTCTTTCAGATACTGCTGATGGCATTGCCTCGGAGCTTGTTGGAGCAGGCTTGGTTGATGGGAAAGATGTTGTTGTTGGTGAGTCAAATGCATTTAAGGGATCAGATGGCACGCTGAACACTTTCAGCCTTTATTTTTTATGCAAGGTTACAAAGCGAAACCCCCATTGTTTGTGCAGTGGCAGCCAACCTGCAGAAACTGATTGACAACCAGATCATGAAGACGACCACATTTGCCTTGGTAAGATGCTGTTCTTTTCAAGAGAGCCAATAACAATGCATGCAAATAATTAATGCTAGGGCTAGTAGATGAAACTTTACTGTAGCGTACAGCGGAAGGCCAATATATAATCGCCAATCTCTTAATATCTTCAACTCTTTTCCATCAAGCCTACAATACAAAATGGGCATTTTTTGATGGAGAATGTTGTGTCGGCTTTTGGTTGTTGGGGTCTACACATTTAACTGGCAGGACCTAGATACACAGTGAACTAATGATTCTTATAACTGAATGTGCATCATTTTACCATTTGGCTCGCCAGCTAGATTGAGTTCAGAAAATCTTTCTTAAGTTCCTAATCATGGGCATCTTTTCTGCACAGAAACAGACACCTGAGGAGGCTGCCGTGGACACTCCAGATGACAAGGCGCTCATCGGTTTTGCTCAACTTTCAATCGTAGACTAACCAGAGCAAGCGTTGAAAGTTGGCAGAAACCCCGCGCCCCGCCGCAGAGAAGAAAAAGCCAGCAGGCCCACGAACCACACCGCCTTACAAGATTGGTCTTCATCAGCGAGCGAGTGCGCATCTGCTGCAAGCAACTGATGCGGGGAGGAGCGGCATCAGCAGCAAAGTGGAGCAAGAGCAGTACAGTGCGACACCACTGCTGCTTTCTTCTCTCATATTTTTGTAAAGTGTAAATTTTTGGTCATTGAATGCAAGGAGAAGGCAGGTTTTGTAGAAGCAAGGGAGCCAGCCACGATGCAAGAAGCCGCTGCTGACGACGTGGCAAGGATGTGCGACTGCAAACCGTGCATGCGGATGGACGAGCACACCACTGCTTCTTCGTAACCTGCACTTTTTGTTTTTCTTTTTGTGTAAGGAGCCTTACTACCTTCCCAGCTCAATTTTTTTTTTTTTTTTTTTTTTTTTTTTTTTGTGCCCGCATACGTAGGCCATGCCATTCATGCAAGTCTCCCCCCCCCCCCCTTCTTCTCATTCTCTAGTGCCTCGCCAGTCATTGCTTCCACACTTTGGGCCGGGCGAGGCATGTTTGATTATGCAAGTGTGTACCATAGTCTCGGGCAAGGGTGCTGCTTTCCCCCTCTCCCTCTAAGGGCGGTGTGGGAGTGCGGCAGGGGTCAGTTTAATTTATTCAGAGGCAGTCATAGACAACAACAATAAAGGCAGATTTCAAAGAAATCAATTGTGTGTCTTTCCTCATCTGCTCTCTAATGCTGCCTGCTGTGGTGGCTTAATGGCTATGGCGTCGTGCTGCTGAGCATAAGGTTGGTGGTTTTATTCCTGCCTGCGATGGTCACACTCTGGCATGGAAGGATGCGGAAGACCTGGGTGCATGTTAAGGAACTCCGAGTGGCTGAAAATCTGGAGCCATGCACTGTGATCGTAACCTCGTAACCTATGTAGATGTTAAAGGAACACTAAAGAGAGAAATAACTTTAGCTGTATTAGTAAACTGGCTTTCTGCAATACCAAAAAAGCCACTCGCCATGAGAGGAGGCTTGGTGAGCTAGTAAATATGCAAGAGATGGATGGGTGCCATTGCAGTGGTGCATTGCACTGAGCATAGCTCTGGCGCTACTCCATTGCAAATGGGCTGCAATGAAGATTTGGCAACATGGAACTGTGTCTCCATAAACCATTGTGCCATGAACTGCTCATTATCTGACAAAAAACGAGTGCTGTTCACTTGCCTAACTACATGCAGTCCTCTGAAAATCTGCTCTGGCAGGCATGCAAGTTTGCTTCCTTTTCAGCAATTGCAGTTCTGAAGCACAGCTATCTGGAACACACAGCTTCCGTGCTCGGTAAATTGATTTGTTGGCCTTTGTATGAGGCAGCGGACGGTTATCGTCAATGTCATGTACTGCAGACTGCATATAACAAATGGTTGGGAGTCGCATCTCTACGCTTTGTACATTTCATATGGCTTCTCGTTTGTTGGAAAGGCTACTGTGGCGCCATCTATTGCTAGTGTGGGATAGCTGTGGTATGGTCGTTGCATATTTGAAAGCTGCACAGTTGGCCACGAATGCTTACGGGGCACGGGATTGGCAACAATATCAATGTTTGTGAAGCCTGGCTATATAGCCACAAACTCGAGGTTTCTGTCTAGTCATTTTTATAGCAAACATAGCGATTCATCATTGAGAAGTGCTATGCCTCAACAGAGCAGGAATTTAAATTTGTTATGGAATTTGTGTCCTGTAAGTTTTTGAAGCCAACTGTATGCACAGGGCACCTCCTTTGGCGAAGCATGTCTCTGTCTTTCTTCAAACAATTGCATTATTTTACATGCAATTTCTTTTGCACATAGAGGGTTGTAGGCGCACTCTCTCAGTCTTGAAATAGCAAACTGGATGTTTAGCAGTGCTAAGTTTTAAAACATTAAGACTTTGAACAGCAGCATTAGCTAAAACTTTGTTGTAGCGAACATGGATATAGACTAAATTTACAATTATACCGAACTTAATGCGCCTGCATAACTATTCAGCATCGGAGCACACTCACTCCGGACACATGACATAGTCTTCTCAACAGCACAGCGGAAGTAGGTGGTAGCACAGGACACGCTTGTAAGTAAGCATGCATATCATTTTTATGTTGAATATGCTGAGAGCGCCACTCTCGGCATGGCGATGTAAACACTAGCTGGCAGGGTGAACCTCTGCACATAGCCCCCGGGATTGGGCGAGGCACACTGAAAATCTCGCCAGAGGAAATTGCACAAACATCACACCATGCACACCTGAAGCCATCGGTGGCGATGCTCAAGTGGTGCCAGTCTCGTAGGCAACGCTTGGCACTATGCAAGTGCTGATGGCTCTGTGTGAAAAGGTTGGAGTCGAGTTGAGGTAGGAGTAGTGCATGGTTCAGCATGGTAGAAAACACCAGGAAGCTGAGTGTTTCAGCTTGTGCTGCTTTCAAATAATATATACAAAACTATCTTGCAATGTTTGTGCTGTTTGTCATATTGAGGTTTGATTGTATTACAAAAACATTCGTAGATGGGTTTTAGTTATAAATGTATCATTGTGGGATGAATGTGCTTGAAGTGCACAACTTTCAAACGGGGTGCTAATCGGATGTGCAAGGAGAATCTGTGTAACCTACGCAGTAAGTCATTTGCAAAGCAAATGGTACAAATTTTCAGTGTCTAGTTGGTCTGCATCGGGAAAAAAAATTATTCAGATTTTCTTTTTTGTTGCACATTCCCCAGTCAACGTCGCTGGTCTGTCAGTGGCTTTAATCAATAAAGTCAGATCACCGTTGTTGCATCTGCCTTGAAGTCTAAAATTGCAACGGATAAACCACACATTTCTTGTCCAATTTTTGGCTCATTGACAAACTTAAAAGAAAACTTCATTTTCTCACAACTGTAGCGCTACAAAATCTTTGTGATTTCCATTTGTGACCTCAAACATTGTGATTACATTTCGGCCACTCACAGGCAGGTGCAGCCCAGGGTTTAGCTGGGTGTCAAGTGTAAGGTACATGAAAACATAAAGTGCAGCAATGGTGTACGTAAATAAAGCACAAGTTGAAACGCACGGAACCTAGATAGACAGCGCTGCATTTTATTATGCAATGTAACGCAACACCCATGAAAACTTCATGTTTTTACATGACATAATCCATTTTACAGAAACAAATTATGTACAAGCTTTCGAGTGATTACTGCTCACAAAAATTTGATGTTAATTTATACACAATAAATTTGCTTAGAGGGAGTGGCGTGTCATCTAAAAGCGTCCGAGATACTCCTCTTGATTTGCACCTTGGGGTACAGCCTCTTCCATTCTTGCACAAAATCGAGGCTAATATTGAAGCAGAAGGACACGTCGAGAATCTTCAGCTGCTTGCACACATTGAGCACGCTGAAAAGAAGGGATAACGAAAGACATGGAGATGATGTATATACCTGTCTGCCAAACAGGATAAGCTACGTAGCAAGTGCCTTGATGTGCTGCAAGCATCTGATAACATCACATGCATGTGAGTTAGAGATTGGCATATCATCATCTTAGCATCAAGTGAAAACATTTAATTCATAAGACATCCAAATCATGTCCCAATGTCCATGCACCATTTCGGATACAAAAAGAACATCCGCTGGACGTACAGTTTCGGATATCCTATTACGGATGTCGCAAGGATATTACACATGGACCTGCTTCGGATATCCTGCTATGGCTGTCCCAAGGTTATCCAACATGGACGTTTTTTGACATACACATGAATATTTGTGCTCCAACTGAGGATTTTTCTTTGAGTTTCCTCATAACAGAGTTATGTTTTCTCGCATGTCTGAGTTACAGTCTGAGTCTGAGTTTGTCTGTATGTCATAATTTTTGAATTTGTGCTTGTGCACTTGTGCTTGGCAGAAGACCTAGAAGAATGAGGAGTACACTGCACTTCTGCACACGTGCATGCGCACATAACATGTGCACGCAATGTATTGTTGCACATGTCACACAGTGTGTGCTGTGACCATAATTTACATTATGGCACACACTGTGGAAAAGGTCCTGGCATATGCCCGTAAGATGTACACAGCACGTCCCCATAATGTCCCTCACGGTCATGTAAAGTATATCCACAGGACATAGAACGTGCAACCAAATGGTCATGTGAGGGACATCCACAGAACGTATTCAACACATCCCTAGGATATCCCGGCACAACCTGGCAGAAAAGCACAGGCACTCTTTTGAGCAATACTTTAGACTCCTACTGCATGTACAGGAATTATATTTCACTAGTGTTCCATGTCAGCACAGTTGTTGGTTGCCAAAATATGATGGGGCAGAGACTTAGAGACTGACAAAGAAGCTTGAGAACAAGTTAAGGACCGTGCAAAGAGCGATGGAACGAAGATTGCTAGGCATAACGTTAAGAGACAGAAAGAGAGCGGTTTGGATCAGAGAGCAAACGGGTCTAGACAATATTCTAATTGACATCAACAGGAAAAAATGGAACTAGGCAGGTCATGTAATGCACTGGTTAGATAACTGTTGGACCATTAGGGTTACAGAATGGGTACCAAGAGAAGGAAAATGCAATCGAGGACGACAAAAGACTAAGTGGAGTGATTAAATTAGGAAATTCGCGGGCGCTAGTTGGAATTGGTTGGCGCAGGACAGGGGTGATTGGAGATCGCAGGGAAAGGCCTTCATCCTGCAGTGGGCATAAAAAAGGCTGCTGCTGCTGCTGCTGATGATGCTGCTGCTGCTGATGATGATGAAAATATGATCTACAGGTCAAGTACATGACTCATCATACATTCCAGTGTAATTGCTGGTGCTCATGTAAGTTCCAGAATGTACACCCCTAAATTCACTTTGCGCACACAATGTTACTAGACAAGATTATTTCACTACAGAATAGGCAACAACATTCGGAAAAGTTTGGATACATGTAGACACAGCTTGCAACCGTGGTTAGCTGGCAAAAAATAGTCACTGTAATTATCAATATGTCAGTATGACAAGTGGCAAATCTAATTCCATGCAGCTGTGCAACAGCAGAAACAAACCGTCCTATACAGTCGAACCCGACTATATCGAACCCGTTTACATCGAATTTTTCTATATATCGAACAATTTCTGGTCACGGTATAGTTACAACGAGTATATATAGCAAAAATTACGCTTACATCGAACAAATATTGCAGTGACTCCCGGTATATCGAACGTCAAGCGGCGGAAAAGTGCCCCCAGAAGTTGGCTTTCCCTCGCGGTAGCGGGGAAACCCGGCGGCGCGGCTCCATCCAACCGCTCTCCCTACCGTGACCGCGCTGCCTCGGGCTGTTCAGGCGAGCCGTCAACACTCCCCCTGTCGCGCATAGTGGAGTCTATTAGGCCACATCCTCCCTCTTTCTCTATCATCTTTCACTTGCCACCCCCTCTCCCCTGACGACGCTTCGCCGTGCTCCCTCACGGGTTGCAGAATCAAGCGTCCTTCCTTTCTTTAGATCACTATCTAGCGACACTCCCCAGCAAAAAATGATCCTGGCCCGCCTACAGCGCTTGCTCAGACAGCCAATCAGAGGCTCTTGTGCTCTCTTCGTGCAAGATGGCGAAAGTGCGAGTTGTCTGGCTGCTTCTCTGGTTTATCGTGTTTGCGCCTTGTGGACCTTCTCCCGCAGTGTTGCCGTGATGAAGCGGCAGAATTCGCCTTTCGTCGTGAAGCTCGAAATCATAAATCGCGTCGAACGCGATGAGAAGTTGGATGTCCCCGCAGCGTGCAAGATTCCGAGGAGCACTCTCGGCACGATTAGGGCTAAAGTGGCCAGACTCGCAACCCGGTGCCCATGGCGCCCGACGCGTACGCACGGCCGTGTACGAGGGGTTCTTCATACGTGCCGGTTTCCGCGTACTCGGTGAGGACTGTAAATTCTGATGAATGCGACGAAGCCGTTGCCGGTGTTGCCGAAGTTTGGAGCGAGCTGTCACAATTTTCGGGACATTCGAATCAACGGTGGACGAGTTTGTGAGTGCAGATGATGGTGTCGTGACCGCGGTAGAGCCCGGAAACGAAGACTACATCGCCGACATCGTACCGAGCACAAATGAAAGTAGGCACATTGAGGAAAGCAACTACGGTTCTTTGCCCACATCCTCCGAAGTGATTGGTGCACTCGCATTAGTCCGGCGCTTCTGCGCGAATGCGGAAGGTTGCGGCCTCAGCTGCTCCGACGCCTTAGACAACGTGGGGAAGTGCGTGCGTCGCAGGCAGCGAAATTGCCCAAGCAGAAGAAAATGCAGGACTAAATTATGCCAAACTAAACTAGTTTCGTTAATAAAGTGATTTTATAAATGATGTGCTTTTATGACATCCAATTATTTAGCAGGCTTATATCGAATTATGTTCTATATCGAACTGATAGGCGTTTTTTTGCGAGTTCGATATAGCCGGGTTTGACTGTATAAACAAGCACTAGCACCTCCAGGAAAATCTCAAGCCACACCACTCACTGAGCGACTCCAGATGAGCTTGCCTCTGCAGATCCTAGAATGTCTAGGTGTTCAAGGTCATGGCAATGCGTCGCAAGAGCGAAAAGGTCCGAGTCGCAAAGGACGCTGAAAATGGGTCACACATAGATTTCTTAATGTTCATCCCTTGCATCTACCATGACCGCTAGCTTAAGTCCACAATATTCAAACTCCACCGTTTGATTATTCAGTGCCCTGAATAATCAGTAAGCAAAGTGCCTATTGCTAAAATTTCACAGAAGAGGCAAGCAACACAAGCTGTGAAAATTGGAACAGAGAGCAGGGTCTGTTAAAAACAAGGTTTAATGGAACAGGATTCAACGTACTGAGATCCAACAGTGCTCCCAATTTTTGTGGTCATCTCTAGGTTCCACACATACGCTAAAAATATGTATGCTAGGAGTTCGTTTAAGATGACCCTTAAACCCACAAATTTGCAACTGACTGCGAAGTGACTGAGCCTGACTCTAAATGACCACAGGGCTACACCCGTCAAAAGTTCAGTTTAAGTTTATTACATTTACAAGAAACAAAGGTCCCAAACCCAAATCATTCAGCTTAATGGAGAGAGGCAATTTTATTACAGAACTTGCAAGAAAGCTGAAACACAAAAGACCTAAATGTGCAACCTGTGGCTGAAAGGTCCTAGAACACATTCAAGCTTGGCATTCTCCTCTTTATTAGAAGCTGGACGCTTGCACTTTGATATTCTAGACCTATTTTGCAGTTTATGCATTCCAAAATGTTTAAAGATGTAACATCATAAACAAATGAGATACAAATTGAAAAGCATAAGGCAGAGCGTTTCATATAAGCAGTGGTATGACATTTTTTTCCAAGCGAGCGGGGGTGGCAGCACACTAATGCAGAAATTTCAGGGGGAGATGGGTTATGTGCCTGGTGTGCCCTCCCTGGCTATGCCACTGCGTATAAGTAATAGCTCAACAGCACAATATTACACTGGTGCATATCTGGTCACAGATGGTGGCTTAATTATGCCTGAAATCATGCTGGCATGATGTAACTTAGTAGTACATGCTGCTGGTCTAGCCGGTTCATACTCAACAATTTCAGAACATAAAACATATGGCCACATAGTGCAAAACGGAAATAAAAAAAGCTGCAGTTAAGCTTCAGACCACAAACAAGCACTAATGCATCACCTTTATAGTTTTAAAAATAGTGTAAACTGCATGAAATCACATACCGGACAGCAGTCAGCAGCAGTCTCTTCAAATGTGGGCAACCTCTTGCAAGTTCCTGGATGCATCCCGACTCAATGCTAGTGCTGACCGGGAAATTGCACAAGGAAGTTTGTAAAATTTACATTTTGAAACAGCACAGGAAAGAAAGAGAGTAAACTTTATTTCAAATACCTCAGTCCAGGTTTGTTCGATTTGTCCTACTTATTGTCTACCAGGCTGAGGTATGTGATCAGTGGTGCTTGTCCTGCGCCGTTTCTCTGAGTACGGATTCAGAGCAACAACGCAGGATAAGTACTAATTATTGTTATTACTTGATGTGAAAACACACATACACACACAGAGAGTGAAATAGGGAAGGAGAAGGCTGGCACGAAGGCCTGCCTACTGTTTAGGAAGGAGGGAATAAAAAAGGAAGTTGAAGATAAGTAGTAAGGTTCAAGACAAAAACAGACACTGAAAGTATTTATCAAATTGGAGCACAATATTCGTAACCAGGAGGCACAGACATACTGACACAGCAATCTGAAGGCAAATCACCTGGGACACAACTTATACAGAAATTCTAGTCTTCTGTGGTGCTGGTACCCTTTATCAAAAAAGAAAATGGCTGCAGCTTCGCTTTTGCAGAATTTAGGTGGATGAAACCTTGCAGGTATGTCTAGCTTTTGTGTAGAAATTCACTAACTTAAGAGAGGGAAATCCCAATATGTGTTCCATTTCCATCTTGAAACACTGCACTCACTAGAACAATCAAACCCACACAACAGTCACTCAGCCCTAACTGTTCCATTATTCAATGACTTAGAGCATGCTAAGTGCTGCCTGGTCCATTTATTCATGGCAGAAAACACAAACAAAAGATACAAACGACAAATTTTGTCCGGCCTTCTATTTTTCGAGTGCTCAGTTTGTATTTTCTATATGTCCCCTTATTGTGTCCATCATGACCTAATCGCTAAGCTGTCTTGTACATGGGCCTTCATTCACTTGAAATATATGAAATGAAAGTACCACCAAGAATCAAATGCTTCCTGACAAGTCATTAGCAACACTCTGTTGCACAAATAGTCAATGACCAGCTCCTAAGAAGACTTTTGACAAACTGCATTGCTTGATTCTTGGCATATTTCTGCTTCTTAAAATTTAACAATGTTCAACTTTGCATTCCAGTTGTATAGTTGCAAGTTCGGAGACAACTGCATTTTCTCACTATACAGCTACTATATAACAGTCATCAGTCACTAGTGCTGAATGATTCATATACATAGTACAATGCTTTTTAAGTACTGAGAATAAATGTTGTTAAGTAATGAGACTAAATGTTTCAGAGCATGAGCCACACCAGCTCTTCTACAAACTACCCACAATCAGTTATTCACCATCCTTGAACTCAATAAATATAATCAAGAGATATAATCAATATAAGGCTGATATTCAATCCAATGCTGGTATCATGAGCAAACGAGCCTGGCCTTCTTTTGCACTGAAATTGGCAACAAAATTCTTTCAGATCCTAATGCTTGTCTCTCTTCCAATCAAAGGTCAGCACATGCCAGACACTTATGTGATGATAGGAATAGATGAAACATTTCGAATCCTCGTCAAGCTAGCAGAAGTCATTCAATATAGCATACGCACTCATGTAAGACCCACACTTCTTTTTTTAATAAGTGTGAGGGGGTGCAGCTCTTAGCATAATTTTAGCAGGGTGCAGCTTTTACATAAGTCAGGCATATGACTAGCTGTTAAAATCGTGGATGAGATTGCAAATGATGTAAAGAATGACGAGAACTCTTATTACACACTACGCGTGCACTTATTCAAAATTTAGCACAACTGATCAAGTTCCTCTTCATTCTTCAAACTCTTCCATTCTTGATATCCCTCACAGTGTTATTGGAGCTTATTGCCTCATTGACATGATGCCAAAAATGGTTGCCCTCGGTGCCTTGTATGGTGTTAGATATTCCAGCAGCTTTAAAACCTTTAGCAATGGTACCAACCAACAGAGGAAACCATGCATCTGAAATTCAACCTTCACAGGTCTTAATTCTCTTTTTCAAATTTTCGATCACAAAAGTAGGGCATGCAGATCTTCCACAAGTAAATACGGCACTGCTGCCTGCTTCATAACAGTAGGACAGAGTAACCATATTTGTGTCAGGTGTTAGCTCTCAGAGTTTCTCTACCTTTGGCAAATCAAGGATAGACCCCTTTTTCCAAGACATACTATATACTGTTTGCCCAGAAGGTGTGTTCACTAGTGCTACTACACCGAAATGGAGATTGTTCAATCCTTGTTGCACAAACAAGTTTAACTGAACACTTGTTCACCCTTGTTCACTAGTGAACTCTCAGTGTTCACTCAGTAGTGCTACTACGCCAAGATGGGAATTGTTCAATTCTTGTTACTCACACAACTGGAACTGAACACTCACCACCAGCCAAGGTCGAGGCTGACAATAAGTGGACAAGATCGGGCAAACAGATTTACACCAACAGCGGACAGCGTTCTTGCACGGTAAAGGTCCAGGCTTCTGAGGTTTCTGGAAAACGTGCACGGCTATGTATTATTTCCGAGCTGAAGTGGATTAGCACTGACAGCCATTTGGGGTAATTTTTGTATATATTAGCTAAAACAGCACCGCAATTCAACTGTATGCCAGCTGGAAGCGAAGCAAGTACTGTTATTTATTTTGACAGGAGGCATACGGATGATCACCATGGAGAATAAACAGCATGAGATCGTCGACACAAACAAATGACTGTAAACAGGCATGAGGATGTAAGAGGAACAAATGCAAGCGAAGAATGGCTGGCAGACATTGCTTAGCTGCACCACAGCAATGGCACTGAAATTTGCAAGCGGCTGAAAAACAGCCCTTAGAATACGATTTCACTTGAACCTCTATTGGTGATTCAAACTGTGTGCCAGTGGTGGTACAAGTTCCCTAACTGATTTTGACAGTTAGTTGGCAGGGGACTTGACTGTAAGTACTTAATTAAAAATTTGTTTGAAAATCAAAATGAGGCATCTTCTTTCTCCAGCCACCGCAGTCGTTCATCATCAGTCACCGTTTCATAAAAAAAAAAAAGGGTGAACAAACAGTTACCGAGTTGGGATGTTTCTAATATTTGGTTTGACCTTTAGACTTTGGTTGCAAGAGACGTGACCGCAAATTTCCCAAAATTTCCTGCCGGAAATTGTGTGCAGTGTTTATATATACCATCAGTGACCTATGTGCCACCTGAGCCCAAAAATTGTGCCAACAACTGATGCCATGTTCCGAGCGGGTGCAAATGAAGCCTTGTGATACTGCTGCCATTTTTTCTACGCTTGTCTGATTTGAGAGTAATGATGCAGTAGCGAGAGAAGCCAGTGAGGACAAGAGCAGAGCAGTCACGCTATGTCCCAGCTGCTTACAGCCATGGTCATGATTGGCTAGACTTTTGTGACACAGATGGTATGTCAGTACCTAAGGAGACAGATATTTGCAACAGATGGCACGAAAAACATGAGATTTGCGCGACTGCCTGTGCCTCTTATCTCCTTTCACTTCATTGCTGGAGTACATCTGGCGACCTCGTACACTGTGGTGTGCCGCAGTGAGGGCTGATTGCTTGATCAAATTCTTATGTTCAGTAAAGGAGGCGAGGGCTTCATGCCTTTCTGCACCCTTTGGCAGTGGAATGCATGAAAGGTTTCTAGGCACAGGCAATACAGGATTGGCACTTAGTGCAGTGGAAACAGCTATTCAGTTGTACAGAAACAGCCATCTGATACATGAGCATCGTTATAATAGCTGGCACATAAGATATGTCAACCTATACCAAATTATACAATAAATGCTGCACTAACATGTTCAGACAGAAGTCCTGTATTCTGTTCTCAATCATCCATCCCAGTTTCAGATTAGAGATAGCCAACATTATACAACAGAAGTTCCCAAACGAAATTTTATGAAAGTGACAGTATCACAATAAAGCTCTCCTGGGCACTTGGCCTGATGAACGTTTCCATAAAGAGGAATTGGAACAGGCAATCTTTTGTCAGTGTCCAGTCAGCCATATCCCAATTCGTACTGGCTGACCACGTAAAATATTTATCTACATAGCCTTTCATGGTGAACGTTTTAGTGCACAAAGCAGTGACCAGTTAATGACTTCATATAATCGTGCAATAACAATGTTTCAAGCAACACAACTGGAAAAACATCAAATAAACAAGAAAGAGAGCAGGATTAAATCAAGTAATCTTACAGAAAGCACTGTAGAATTTTACTGCACTTTGAAGACAAAGGAACCGCGATGTATATTGAGGCAGCAGTAACAAGTTATATAGCACTCGTGTACCATCCAGCCAAAATTAGCACACTGTTGACGCTGAATACGCATGTCTTGGAATGGTAGAGGGGCATTGTGCATGCAGTCATGTGCAGAATATGTGAATTTGTGCTTAGATTAGTGAGGCTTCTAAGTGTGCTCTTCACCATGCTTAATTTGTGCCCCTAGAACAATTGTCCCTTAGCATCAATCTGCCTTTCAGTGAAAGGAAAATTATGACAGTCAGCCTCTAGCCTTTTAAATACCTCCTTTATTAAGCAATGAGTCTTTCAATACTCCATTAGCTACACATTTCTGCCTCCAAAATTAATAATGATTCACTTGTCTGACTGCCTTTGATATGCATGTCACTGATCTACCCACATGTGATGTCATTGTTCATAAGACACTGTTTTCACTGATATTTATTGATACCAGTGCAACACCTGAAAGCATTTGCATTTGTGAATATATTTGTACTTGTATACTTCTGTGGTTGTATAGTACCTTGCATTGTGCTATGCCTTGTCTGCTGTGATTGTCCAGTGTAAAACTAAGGGTGTTGCGGCCCAATCAGTGAAACTATTTTCTTAAGCCGCATTTTCTGACACTGCTGTATGTAACTGTACTGAGAGTCTTAAGATGCTAAATAAATAGATAAAAAATGCAGATGTACAGCCACTGACCCCAGGTACATGCCGATCTCTAGGGCAATGTCGTCATAGTTGTTCACAACGGGACAGCTGCCGAGGGACAGGTGCTCGAGCTTACTGCAACTCCTGCAATGCAAACACGTTTTCATCTGACATGCCAGTTGTCCACTCAGGATTCACACAATCGTCAAGAGTTTCACTAAAGTCAAAGGGTGTTTCAAACGATTACATCGACGAACAGCAAAGGTGTACACCATCCAGATGAAATTGCAGCCTAAGTTTTTTTGTGGAAGCAATGCAATCACACAAAATGATGATCGTAAGCACGTTAATATTCTGACATCATCAGAGTAGACATTTGGCTGTAGCCTGTAGAGATACTTGAAGGGATTCCCTTCAGTGTTACCTGCTGTGGTAGCATTGCGGCTACAGCATTGCGATGCTGAGCTCGAGGTTGCAGGTTTCTGTCCCAGCCACGGTGGCTGCATCCCAATGGGGTCAAAATGCAAAAATGCTAGTGTACTAAATTTAGGTGCACGTTAAAAACCCCAGGCGGCAAAAATTATTTTGGAGTTTCCCATTACAGCGTGCCTCATAATGAGATCATGGTTTTGGCATATAAGATTCTAAAATTCAATTTTTACTCATCTTTTTTTCTCAGTGTCACTCTACAATATATGCAAGGTGGCTAATAATTATAATTAACTTCATTTATCATCCTAAGGCTGCACTTGGATGTAATAAATGCTGTAGTGGCAGCTTTGAGATTAATTTTGACCACCTGGGTATATATTGAATGCCTGTCTATATTTATTTATTTTGTTTATATTCTTTTATTAAATACTGCAGACACGTGGTCAAAGCAGGGAGGGCGAGATATGGTACATACAATGAAAATAAGATAGACAAAATAAACAAAAACCATAAAATTACAAGATTGTGATGTTGATTCAAATATGCAATTTTATTCGGCTACAGTTCGAGGAAAAAATGAAAGATTATTATGTGTTTGTTCTTGCAAAGTCAGGGGTTCATGTATCATGTCTGCAGTGGCGTGTAGTTCTGGTTGATAACTGCGATAAATATTCCGATGGGTCAAGGGATAAATCGTTAGTGTGAAATAGTTTGAGGAATTCAAGTCTCTTTTTCTTTCTTCCAAGTTCAAGTGGCTGAACGTGGTTAATTTTCATAAGTTTGGTGGGGAAATGAGATCTTGAAAATTTGTTGAATATAAATCTGATTGCTTTTCTCTGAATTCTTTCAAGACTATTGATATTAGTTTTTGTGTACGGATCCCAAACTATGCATGCATATTCCAGCTTAGGTCTAATTAGGGAGAGGTAGCATAACATTCTAATGCTTAGAAGCTTTCTTAAGTTTGTGTCTCAACAAGCATAGTTTTCTGAAGGCTGAAGCGCAATTGTTAGTTATGTGGTCGTTCCATGATAGTGTATTGTTAAGGGTTACTGCTAAGTATTTATAACAAGTGAAGAGGTGACAAATCTTGATTCATGATGAATGATTCATGATGAATGATTATTCATGAAGAGGTGGATCTAACTTATAGGTATAAAGAAGGGGTGATTTCTTATGTGTTATTCGCAGTAGTACACTTTTATCTTTATTTAGTGTCATTCCCCAGAAGCTGCACCATGCAAGAATATTATTTAAACTACAACATAAACTAGTTTGGTCATGGATAGAAACAATATCTTTAAAGAGTACACAATCATTGGCAAATACTTGAATTTGTACACCACCTTCAACCATGTTAACATAATATGATTAATATATAGAACAAAAAGAAGAGGACCGAGGACACTGCCCTGGGGTACACCCAATGTGACTGGAAGGCTGCCCGATTTTCCGCCATTTATCTCAACGAATTGTTTCTGGTTAGATAAATAAGCAGAAACCCAAGAGATAAACATCTGAGGGATTCCGGCATTTTCAAGTTTTAGAATTAATTTATCATGCGGGACCGTATCGAATGCCTTACGGAAGTCAAGGAAAATTATGTTTGTCTGTCCGTTCTTGTCAAGGGTTGATGCAAATGAATTAACTACGGTGACCATATGTGTGACAGTCGAATACCCTCTTCTGAACCTGTGCTGAAATTTAGTTAAAATGGAACGCTTTTCTAGATATTTGGTTATGCTTTTGCTATGATGTTCGATGAGTTTGCAGCATGATAACGTTAAAGAAATAGGACGGTAATTTTCAACAAGTAGCCGGTCTCCCTTGTTATGAATTGGTGCAATTCAGGCTATCCTCCAATCACTCGGTAATTTAGACGACAATAATGAAGCTTGTAATATTATAACAAGGAACTTTGATAAGATTACAGCACATCTACGGAGAAACAAGTTAGGAATATTGTCAGACCCACGTGAACATTTGGGTTTTAGGTTCAACACCATAGAGTATGCCAGCGTATGACATAATATTTACATCAAATGGTTGGTACACTGTGCGGTTACGTGAAGGATCACTAGAATTCGAGAAGACACTGTGATTCTGTCACTGTGATATCGGTCAAATACCGCTAGTTAAGCAAAGGCGTCAGTGCTGTCACATCAGTGAATGTTTCCCAGAGTAAAAGGACTTTCAGGGTCATTTGAATAAACTGAAAATAAAACAACTCATTTTCAGACAAATATCTTGCCCTCATAATGAGATTCGTATGAGCGAATACAGCTGCACGTGCAAGCTGTAGCAGCAGAGTGTAGAAAAATATTGGTAGCACTGCTTGTTTCGAGATCTCATAAGGAGGCTAAAGAAACACTTAACCACAAGTCATTGTTTACTTAATCCTTGCACTGAAATTCTGCAACAGGCAAATTCTCTAATTTAAATATGCCTCTAAAGGCTGTATGTTAATTTCAGAATGAACAATATCAAATGCTTCTCAGTAGTAATTTCAACAAGGTAAGTTGACTTTAAAAGCACCTCAGTCCATGTGACATACTGCTGTTTGCATGTTTTATACACATCCAGGCCAGCTCCTAGATATGCCAAGAGTTTGACAGACTCCCAACATCAAGATCAAATAAATCTTTAATGCCATAGCTAATGTTTGTAGGTGCAGCTGAAGACTTGATCATATCAATTCCTCCCTGTGAAGCAAGTACAACAAGCCTCCCAGGAAGACACAGCAATAATAGTCGATTCCAAGGCTTACCTGATGATTGAGATGAGAGAGAACATCTCAATTTCAGTCCGACACAGGTCAAGCCAGACTAGCTTTGACAAGTGAGATATTTGAAGGAATCCAAGCCTATTTAGCAGGGGGTTGCAACAACCCTTTAGTTCCAGTTCTATAGAGAAAGAAAGAAAGAAGCCATGAAAATGCGCAGTGGCTGCTGCATGTCTGTAAAGTCCATGCAGCACACTAGAAGTTCATGGGTAACATGTAGATTAGATGTCTGCGTTATTTCATAGTAGTGACTGAACTGAACATATATACTTTGCTCATCACAACGTTTTGTGAAAACAAAGTAGCACGACCATTACACAGAGAAAAGCACTAAAGAAGTTGTGCTAAACATTTTTAGGTAACCATGACTATTTGCAGCAGCTACAGACTTAGTTAAGTCTGATTTACTTTTTCTTATCAAACACAACTTGTGGCGCTTACAACCACACAAAATATCTGATACAACCTACACACCGGTAAAATAATTAATGTTGCTGGTAATTTATCAGACTCGGAGGGGACTGTGAAAACATCTGTACAATGGAACAGTAAAAAGGAATTAATTCTGGAAAGCAGAAGCTATCTTAAATCCATTTCTTTCCACAAGTAAACAATTAGTTAAGTGTCTTTTCCTCACCTGTGGCACTTGAGCACAATAATGCGTGTCCTCCGTGGCCCTTCACACGCTGCTTATTTTCACTAACAACTACTTTTAAGAAATTATGTCGGTCATCATTCCTCGTTTTCATTGTGAAGCCATCAGTAGCAACGCTGAAAACTCGCCTGATATGGTGCTGGGGGGTAATGTATGGACATCTCGTGCATAAGATTACAGTTACTCAGCATCTGAGTCCTCTATGAAGCACAATGCTTAATTGTTGTTGGGACATGAAGAAGACACTCCCATTTGGGCAAATTAAAAGCTGAAAAAAAAATCATCTGTAAGCGATTTCCTGGCATTATCATTCTATGTGGCTGTTGCTACTGAGACACATACCAGCACAGGTTCAACTCGTTGAACCTTTTTATCTTTTTTTGGTGAACCAACTCGTATCTCTTTTTGGTGACCGTTTTTCCCCGTCTAACCACTGTTACAAAGTTCTTGCACCGTGCAAGATGGGTCTACACATATCGGAACCTTCCTGAATGTTGTCACTAATTCTATAGCAAAACTGTCTTATCTAATCAAATTGTGTGTGTGACATGAATGGTGGCAAACATTCTACAACATTTTTGATTGTGTGCATTAACCATTGCGCTGGAATGTATGACGAGTCGCATATAAATAGCCGGCTTACCTGACCCACAAATCAAACTTTTCGGTGATCGACGACTGTGCATGCTGCTGTTGTCATGCTTTGTGCGTGGCTTGTTTTGCTGGACCCAAGTTCACCCAATAAATTTAAATTTTTAACTAGCACTTGTGGCAGGTCTATTCTTTGGCATCACTACAATGTGACAGTAAGACTCTGAACCCACTGGAAGGGTTGGGCATGAAACTCTTGTTCTGGCTATCAGCTTAACGCTCACAGAATGGCATGCCACTCCAGATAAGCTGCTGCCAGTTGAAGAGTTGGACATTATCCCTGCCCCGTATGCTAGTGATCAATGACAGGTGCCAATGCCTCGAAAATTTTGTCATCTGCATCTCGCAACAGTATTTGCAACTGTCTGCTTGCTCTATGCATTAGGACTGCTCGTAGAACTGAAAATAAATCAATAGCTGAAAGGTGTACTTCAGCTGAACTAAATTGCTTCATTATTGAGTTTGGGAGCCAAATGATAATTAGAATGTGCCTTGAAACTGAAGCAAGTGTGGGTATAAATAAGTGGCGGCAACTTTTCTTCCAGCAGTAGTACTGGCGATGTAATGTGTGCTGATCACATCCAACAAATTGGAAGCAAAGCACCATTCGGTATTGAATTTTTTGTTTGTTTACATTTGCTCTACAATGTACAGTCTACTGCAGAAAAGTGAAGGCCAGCCAGCTGTTGCTGGTGATGGCAAACTCCATCTGCCTTTATGTGATTCAATTGGCCTTTACAGCATATAAACTAGAGTGAATTGGACGGGAACACTAATCATACCACAGACATACATCAATTAACGCCAGCAGTACCTTGGTGCGACTGTTAGCAGTCAAAGCTGCTTCATTGCCTGGCTTTGAACTAGTTGTAGAACTTACTGCAGCAACGAGGTAATTATAGGAACAAGTCATAACAAGAAAGCTTTGAAAACAAGTTGCTTCAAAAGCCAAACGTGGGAATAGCTGCTGCTGTTAACCGTGGCCCTCTGTGTGTGCAAAAGCCACTCAGAGTTTACAGACCTTTGCAACAAGAGCTCTCTCGGTGTTGGCATAGTGCCCTCTAGGCTGCTGTGAACCCTCTACACAAAAGTGTTGTAGATGTGACAGCATCTGCACTTTGTGCTCACGTGCAACAGCATAAGAGGGGACGCTCCGCCCGACGGAAAGGTCCATACAGTGAGTGCAGTTAGCCAAGGACTTTAGGCTGGCTTGGAGCTTACCTGTCAGGTTGGGACAGTAATCTGCAATGACCTTGAGACACTCGTTGTCAACGAATGGGCAGGAGGACAGGCAGAGGCACTGTAGAAGCTCTCCCCTCAGTTCCATGAAACTAAACAGGGAGGAGTCAACAAAGAAGAAAGACAATGTCAACCACAAGCACATCTTCAAAATTATTGCATGACTGTTTCCAACCTATCATAGGAAGGAATTGCATACTGGGTGTTACAAAGGAAAAGAGTGGCTACCGACACTTTTTTTTATAGACATACTTGACTGGAACTAACACTTCGACACTCACTGAAACTTTGCCTTTTTTTTTACCGAAGCAAATTTTATCTCAGTGAAGGTACCAGCAGAAAAACATAACATTTATGCTTAATGATGCATTTTCAGAAGGAACCTTGAATGTGTCACACGAGAGAATGCAGAAAATATTTTCAAGTCTTTAAGTTTCACTTTAAATATGAAAACCTCCATGTCAAGAACTCAAGAAAAGAGGAGGTTCTCCTAAAAGATCATTGTAGGTCAAGATAGCAACTGTTTTTGTTTGATGTATTCATTCCATTTGTCATAGAAAGGAGATAGCAGGCATTTTTTGTTTTAACACTGCCTGCAGCACTCACTCTATGGGACCTGTATACACTTTATTGACGATTATTTATCTTTAGATGCAGTAAACAAGCAGTAGTACACTCGGAATAGCAGAGGCTAACAACATTGTTTTTAGATCACACTGAGTTTTTTTCAGTGCCTTTTCTGCTGCCGATTTTGCCCGCTTTTGCAACTTAACTGAATCGACTTGCTCAAAGCAAGTACCGTTCTGGTATGTGACATTTTGCGCTGGTATTAAGAGGGCAGCACAAGCACCACTACAATTTATTTTTTGCATGCATTTTTGCAATCGTGCTCCACCACATTTTTTAATAACTTTAAAAGATTTCTGAAAAAAAAAAAGTGATATTTTGTAAACCTTGATACAACATTAGCAAAATCATTGAACAAACCCAAATTAGTCAACAATACGAAAAATTCTGGAGAGTTGGCAGATGTGCATGTGTCACAATATAAGCATTAGCATATCATAATTTACAATTCCTAACCACTGAAACAATGCACCAAATATTTGGGCAAGTTGAGTTCACTGGGTGCATAGACAGTGAACGCCTTTCATTAGCAGCCAAAAGGCAAGATGCAGTTGAAGGTGAAGTGACCAACCATGATGCACCATAGTGAAAATCAGTGCGTATAAATATGTACTTTCACGAAATAAGCATTTATTAGCGATACTGAACACGAGAGCTTTCTGTCCATCATTGCCCTCCCTAAGTTGTCTACTGTGTTATAAAGGCAGGTTATGTATTAGCGCCTGAGTCTTGATATTTACAGCCAGAAACTTTAAGAAAGTGTAATTTCACCTCCCTTTATGCGACCTGCAACTCGGGGACTAATAAGAGAACCTGAAAGCAAGCTGGTGGCATTGCAGTGATTGGTGAAAACTAAAGGTGGGCAAATATCAGAGTTTTCAAATACGAATTTAATACGAACAGTAAGTATAGAATACTGAATATTCAAATGCAGACTCGCATATCTATAGCAGGAATCTTTATTACAGTATGATTAGGTATCACATCTGTACCGAATAGTGAAAAGAAGACAGCCTACTAAACTGAGTGAAAAGAAGACAGCCTACTAAACTGACAATTAGCATCAGTTTTAAACGCAAGATAGCTAACTGTCAATAAATGAACTGCACAAATACCTCTCAAATAAGCTCTCAACACATCTTTAGAGCCTACTTGCAAACAAGCTTTTCATGAATGAATGGCTCCAGTATGACTAGCTTTCCAAGAATGCTACATAAGTGGTTGTTAAAGAAAGACAAGAACTTGCAAAAAAGAACAAGAGATGCCCCTATAAGGGCCCGTTTCAAGAAAAACATTGTGATTGTAGCATGAGGGATAAAACTGACTAGATGGCAAGAAACATTAAATTACAGACTACAAGCAAGAATCAGAGGTTTTCATTTAGGCTTCCAGCATGAAACCAAATACACAGCTTGCATTGCCCATTTTGTTCCTGCATTGCTTCAAAAACGTTTGTCCTTGTTTCACTTCTGATAATCTGCAATACTTTATTTGGCAGATGAAGAACAGCAACCCATCCTTAACAATCGTTTGTTGAGAAGCATTTGGTTACTTTCGATATTTATAAATACTAAATACTAGTTCATTTTCAAATATGAATCGGCGAGATACAAGGTGACACACTTCATAGAGTGCGTAATATTCTATTCAAACTCAAAACTTCAAATATTCCCGCCCTAGTGGAAAGAAATATTAAGATATGATGTAGAGAGAATGGAAGAGGACAGCATAAATTGGGGAACAATTATTTTGTTTTACTGACATGAAAATAAGAGAGGTTTAATCACTCTATAATGAGGACAAATCCTTTTTACATTAACAGTAATAAAATGTACACATATATATATATATATATATATATATATATATATATATATATATATACACTACATAGCGAGGGTCCCTATTCCGGCAGCTTTGGTGCCTTCAGGTAGCATGTGTGGGTTTACTGACCAGTTGCCTTCCCCCAAAAAGTTCATGCAGACGTGATGCCTGCAGCCGAAATAATGTTCCACATCTGCCGCCAAGACCGTGAGTTGTAGCGCTGGCTAAAACTCCCAGCGTTAGTTCTAGTAGATAAACATAAATACACCATAAAGTGGAAGAGAAAGCGGTGCCACGGTAGCTCAATCGGTAAGAGCATCACACACGGAATGTGAAGACGTGGGTTTGTATCCCACCTGCGGCCAGTTGTTTTTTCGTCCACTTTCATTTCCATTTATTTATAATTTATTTAATTCAATTAAGGACTACAACTAATTTTCCTTATGCTGTCCTTGGTGCCACTGTTTGTTGGATTCTTATGATACGACCACCTATATAGAAAAGGTACAGCACAATTACAACCTTGCATTTCCTATGGTTGCCGTCCATAAGCACAAAAAAGCTAAGAAAGACTGGATTACGCCGGTTCTTCTCAAACGCATTTGATATAAAAACTCGTTATTTGCTAATTTTTTAGAAACGAGAGACCCAATAGATTTTGGAGAATTTAAGAAATTCAGAAACAAATTAAATCTAGATCTAAAGAAGGCGAAAACTGCCTATTACGAAAACAAATTTGCTTCAATAGTGGACAAACCCAAACAAGTTTGGAACGTTGTAAATGGCATGATATCCAATGGGAAACCTCGTCTACCTTCAGAGCTACTGATTGATGGAACTTCCTGCTCTGGTGTAACACTTGCTAATACATTTAATGAACATTTTCTTAATGCAGGCGCTTGTCATATCACAGCAGGCGCGTGTCGCCCATCACCTATAGAGCTTTATATGAAAGCTAGTTGCTGTGGGTCTCTATTTCTGACCCCCGCGTCTGAAGAAGAAGTCGTAGCTCTCGTTTTCCCTTAAAAATAAATGTTCACCAGGTGATGACGATATAAGTACGGTGCCAGTAAAAGCCGCTATCAGAAGCATTAGTCCACCTTTAACGCATATATGCAACAGATTGCTCCTGACTGTTATCTTCCCTGATAAGATGAAATCAGCTCGAGTTACAGTAACCTACAAGGGAGGTGACAAAAATGATATGAACAACTATCGCCCTATCTCGATATTGCCAGTGTTTTCCAAAATCGCAGAACGTGTGGTATATAAAAGATTACAAAGTTCCTAGGGGAAAAAAACATAATATGTAAAGAACAGTATGGATTCCAGGCTGGTAAATCCACGCAGACTGCTCTACTGCACATAAAAGATTGCCTTCTTTCTAACTTCGAACAAAAGCTTTTCACCATCGGAATATTCCTAGACTTTCGAAAAGCTTTTGATTCAATTAAACACGATATCTTATTACTAAAGCTAGAAAAATATGGAATTCGCGGTATTGCACACAAATTGTTGGAAAGCTATCTTACAGGACGGAGGCAGTCTACATGGCTACAGGAGCTTAAATCCGACACAGGTATAATAAAATTCGGTGTACCGCAAGGCTCTATCCTCGGCCCTCTACTTTTCATTTTGTACATTAATGATGTAGTAAACATACATGCAACTTCAAATATGGTCCTCTACGCTGATGATACCAATGTTTTCTTTTCCGGTCCCAACCTTAGCTTGCTTGAATATCGATCCAATACCTGGCTCAATGAACTGCGGACATGGCTTGATGCCAACAAGCTTGAACTAAACATAAAAAAAAAAATATGTGCTTTTCCACGCTAAAAATAAGCCTCTTGATCATAATATTCGACTATATTGTAATAACACAGAAATTGAGCAGGTGACTTCTCATAAGTTTCTAGGAGTTCGTTTCCACAGTGACTTGGGCTGGACCGATCACGTCAACAGTCTGTGGATACGAATATCAAGATCAATTGGGATACTTCAACGACTTCGTTATCTTCTTCCATTCCATTTAAAAAAAGTTATATTTTTCTCTTATTCATTCTCATATTGTGTATAGTCTCTTAGTGTGGGGAACATGTAATAAAACTGACTCGGATAGGTTGTTCTCTCTACAAAAAAGAGCCTTGCGCATTTTGGGTAGATATCCTGTTAGTACTAATGACATGTTTACCTCTTGTAAAATGTTACCTTTTCTTTTATGCTACAAACACTACTTAGCACTCCTAATCTACCAAAAAATAAAACATGACTGAATCTTTTTCTCGTTCTTATTTGAATAGAGAAATCACGCATAACTTGCGCACAATTTCTTTGATTGGTTCTAGGCCTCGCACTAATTACGGCACCTAGACTACAGATCACCAAATAACAATTTTATGCCACACATATCCAACATTAATTGCTTGTGCCCAGGAGAGTGTCAACATTCATCAATTCAAGAAGAAAATGAGCCATCTTTTGAACACCCCCGTGTGAAATTTTGTTATGAATACCTGCTGCATTTCATTGTTATTCCGACTGCTCTGTGCGAATGTGTTTTTTTCCCTTTCCGCACCACTTACTATCACTCATTGTTGAAGACTTCTTCAGTATTATTTTCTGCCTGACGAGTGCTTGTATAATTGCTTATGTTGAATTCTTGTCTCACTGTGTTTGATGTACCACTGTTCTCACTGATATGTTACTCCGCACCATCTGCACCGACGTGTAATGCGGGTGTTAGGCCTCGTCAGGAGACACCCTAGTCTCCTTTAGCCTCTCCCTGCGGACACCATGCATTGTTGTCCGAAATAAAATACATTACATTAAATATATATATAGTAGTATAGAGAAATTCCTTCAGTGTACCTTTCAAACATAAGGAACTTGAGCTTTGCTACAAGGTAAACAGAACAAGTGATTAATTTCAACAGTTTCAACCGGTGGACCGGCATTCATCCAGGTTTGCAAAAGATATGGAACTTAGCCCTCTGAAGAGGAAATTTTCTGCATCCAAATTTTTTTAGGCACCACCACAGGTAAAGAAATTTTACACTTTGGCTATGTATAAGGTCAATCATGGGATATGCTTGTGAGGTCTGGGAACCGCAATACAGCACTGATAGTGAAGTTTTATCAGTGGCTGGCTTCACTATCAGTGCCGAAATGCAATTTCATTTTAAATTAAAAAATTTAATTATGGGGTTTTACGTGCCAAAATCACTTTCTGATTATGAGGCACGCCGTAGTGGAGGACTCCGGAAATTTCGACCAACTGGGGTTCTTTAACGTGCACCTAAATCTAAGTACACAGGTGTTTTCGCATTTCGCCTCCATTGAAATGCGGCCGCCGTGGCCGGGATTCGATCCCGCAACCTCGTGCTCAGCAGCCCAACACCATAGCCACTGAGCAACTACGGGTCCATTTTTATTTTGCAAACCCTGATGAAGGCCGGTCCACCAGTCAAAACAGTTGAAATTAAACATTTGTTCTCTTTACCTTGTAGCATCACTGAAGTTCTACACACACATGCACACACCAGACACACACACACACACACACACAGTAGAACCTTGTTCATATGTTTTAGAAAAAAAAACTGCGAGAAAAAACTTACTAAGCAGGAAAACGTGCAACCGGAAAATGTAATGTGAAGCGTCGCACGGATCTTGAGCTGGTGATGCTCCAGCAGCCGAAGCAGAGCACCTTTTCTTGTTCACATGGGATCTAGTGGCCCGAAAACGCATATGATTGCAGTCTGCAGCTGGGAACGGCGGCGCGTGTCGGTTATCGCCTATTAAAAGCGTGCGCTACGCTTCCGACGGCACCATGCGCTGTGAAACAAATAAGCGAAGATGCTTATCGCAATAAGATTGGCGGTGATAGCTGTGAATGCTGCGTGCGACGACCCCAGAGAAGATTTGCTGGTACCGAAATGAGAACCTAAGTGCACGCCGGCGTTCTCACGTGAGACGTGTGGGCGAGTATTGCGGTGAAGCTGCTGTGCGCGGGCAGCTATATACTGTTCTCGATTGTGTGCGTCTTGTGCATTCTCTTGTTTACATGGTATCTAGTGGCCAGAAAACATATCATACGATCGCAGTTTGGCGACATACTGAACGTTGGTGCCAAGAAATTGTGTTTTCAGGGATCGTACAAACCAGTAAAAAATAAGCATAACTCTACTGGGTCGTTTTTTGTATTGCGAACGTTGGCGCCGGAAAAATGTACGTAACGGGAACATATCAACGAGGTCTACTGTATATATATATGGGGCCAGCTAAAATGAGTAAATGAGCTCTGGATTTATAGTCCTAGACACAGCGAAATATACAGAGACAAAAGGCTGAGACAAGTTGCACTATGCACTAAAGCAAATAAAATTTAATGATACTGTAGCTAGAATTAGGAGCATGTGCGATGTGTAAATCTGAGAGCTGGTGTCTATTTGAGTAATTGAATGAACGAAAGTAGAACACTGTTTTGAGGAACAGTAGAAGATCAAATGGAGTGATGAGACTGCAGCAAAGTTGAGTGTACAGGATTGATGTGATCTGTTTAGCATGGGGGGGGGGGGGGGAGGAGGAGGAGGGGGTACTTTGACAGCATTGAATGAAGTCTTGCCGCAGAGGCCATTGTGAGCAGTGCACATAAAACCAAAGACAGACTGAGAAAGGAGTCTGCACCAATCTCGTCACTCATTTTTTTTCTATTTCTGTTTTTGTGTACACAGCTCACAATGGAATACCGTCAAATCCCTGTATAATGAATGGTAATGATTGAACGAAATTTCCAGCACAACATTTTCGTTATTCTCTGTCGGTGTCCCACAGAGCTTAATGCATCAAAATCACTCCCACAATGAATTTTGTCCAAAGCTACATTTTACATTCAACAAAGCTATCATGGAGCAAGCCTGGAAGAGTACCACCACCAAAAGAGGAAAAAGCAAATACTCAAGAGCTACTCTTGCAAGTCCTGACGCTAAGAAAATGTTGACAAACAAATAAAATGCAAATATGCGCTGTCTTTGAGGGTCCCTTAAAGATCTGTTAGCAACAGCAATGCAGCAGTGGACCATTCACCCTATCCACTTATGTGATTGCCCGTATCAAAGAGCAGTGGCTGTATAATCATCATCGTGGTCATAGTGACAGCACAACTTTTTGCGTAGTTTACAATGATGACATGCTGCTTTGATTACAAAAGCTCATTCAAAAGATGCATTATTTTACATGCTTACCTAATGGCAACAGTGCATCACATGTTTGCAACATTCTGGAGACATTTTCAATTAAGAAAGCACCCGGCTTGACAGCATGTTCAAGCGAGCCAAAATAAGACTTTTGGAATTAAAGCTGATTTTCTGTGTGACTAAACTACACGTTTCATAGTAATTTTTTAACTTCATTTTTATGAAGTTCCACAACAACACAACAAACACTTTTTTTTTTACAAGCCCTGTCATTTTCACTGTGTTGGGATTTGACTCTAGTGTACTTCCAATCCACCTGGTTTGTTATGTGCTTCAACAATTTTTGCAGCGGACTCAATTGTGCCACAAATGAATGATGATGCTGACCTCACAAAAGCTTCCGCAGAAAGGTATCCTCCAGCGCCACACCATGAGAGGTTGAGTTTCTCCAATGTTGCACATCGCTTCTGAAGGGCATCTAGAGCATTGTCATCAATCTTCAAGGAAGGAACAGCAAGTAAACAGGGTCACAACATTTTCAGTACAGGTTATGCAATCCTCATTAGTAATTTATTATGATAGTTGCAAGCAGTCACTTAATAAAATGCTAAGAAAATTCATCAAGTCAAGACCAGTAGGCTACACTTCAGAAACAGCATAATAAGGCTGCATTTATCACATTCTCACACTCTCACATTTGCATGATAGACTACTGAACCAGACGGCATCCTGTCAATGACTTCAAGGACTACATGGTATGAAAAAAAAAAAAAGAACTGGATGGTATGAGGCATGCCATTTCTATTGTCACAATTATTTGCACTGGCTTAGCCAATTGATGTGCACCAAAAGTGATTGACTGACAACACATCCCCTGACCAATTTTATGACAGAGGTTTGGTATGCTGGAGAGAAATGTAAAATGAAATAACATCATAAATGTGATGTCATGAGAGCTGTTTTGATACATGTATGACCACTGGCACAAATGCAATACACACAGAGGACAGGGCCATTGATTGTTGATCTCAAGAGCTATGCTGCATTCGAAAATTAATGAGCATAGAACATGACACTTTTTGTTGGTTTAATTGTCACCATAATTACCATTCACATCTCCCTGAAGTACATAAAGGAGTACGGTTTTGCACCAACTGTCAAACACCAGGCAAAGTATTTCTGACCTTGGGAGGCCAATATAAGTACATTGTATGCTTTCAACACCTCCAAATCAATCTGCGTGATTTATCTGACTACCATGTCACATTGCTCCAGACATGTTATCTTTTTATTTGCAAAACTCAGCTAGTCAGAACACATCGCTAACATATAGTTTTCTTTCTTTTAAAACTACCTTGCTATTCACAAAAAGTTAACGTTCTTGTCATTGCTCTGAAGAAAGAGTCAAGTAAATGTGTTTCACAACTACCTTTTCCCAGTACGGCTGAAGGTCCAGGCAACGGTAAAATATGTGATCGTAGCAGACCTTCCAAAAGAGCCTAGAGAAAAAAAAAAGAAGCGAAAGCCAGAGTTCATGTCAAAACTAAATGAAACACGATCATGAGTGCACTGTCACCCTACGCAATCTTGTGAACTTCAGAAGTGTGCTGTGCCCAACGTGAGCATGCAAGGCTCAAGATCATGCACAAGCACAACGCGCTTTCTAATTCATACTGGAGCAATATCCACTCCACTAAGAAAACTGAATTCCGTTTAGTTTTGGTGAAAGCAGTGCAGCACTAAGATTGTTATGCTTGTGCTCAATGGCTTGCCATCCAATAACAACTTACATGAGCGACCCACTTTAGTGACCGAACATCACAAAAACAAAGAGTGCATATCTCAGAGATGTTCAGTATCATTACTGGGCAACGTTTATAGGCGCAGTATATGAAATAGATGAAGCTCTAAAACCTGTACCTCATGGGGAAGCTACATACAGCTACGTAAGCTATATAAATATGGCTCACGATAAGAAACTCTAAAATATCTACGAAATAAATATCATAGCTCAACGTAATTTTACTGAGGTTGCAAAGTCCAGCCAAGTAGAAAGTGACAGGCGCACAAGATAGAAATGAAATACTTACTTACAAGTTCCAGAGAGCCTACATATAGACAGGAGATCAAGATAGCGAAAAATTTCAGTCATGAGTTCATGCTGAAATAGAAATAAATTAAGATAAATAAAGAATTTAGTGTGTCTTCAATATAAAAAGTGCAAGGGAAAAAATAAATTTGCGCAACAATGCTAGACGTTGTTGGCAGCAATGATGAAAGAAATGACACAAAATATCACAATTCAGACAATGTGGACTTGAAAGCAAGAGCAAGCCTGCAAAAATAACAATTGCAATTGTTGTGTCATACCGTGTTTGCGGCTTATTTGGGTGACTATTTTGTTTCCCTGCACTCAGTGGCAGGCTTGCAGGTGCTCAAGCCGCAAGGGTTCTTACCTATCTGCTTTGGCTAGCACACCACCGAGCTCAGACTCACTCTTGTGAAACAGTGAAATGAGTGAGTGAGGATGTAGGAGTGACAGAGTGAGTGAGTGAGTGAGAGGAAATTTATCCAGACTGACAAAAGTTTAGTCAACTTGTGGGATGAAATTTGTCTGTTGGGCTCAGCAAGCATCAAGCTGACTCGCCTGATATGCCTTACCACATGTATACGTAAACCCCAAGAGGCCATGTTGATGGCTCACAGCTAGCGACGAACCCGACAACCTTTTGTTTATATGCTGTTTTCTTGCCTTGATCTCAGCTCGTATCAGAAACGAGTTCAGAAATATGCAGTCAGGTTAGGCTGTCTCAGCTCATTACCCGAATTAATCTGCTGTATATAAATATGAATACTATAATAAATAAATTTGCTTCATATGCCTTTACCTACGTGGCTAAAGTTAATCCAGAGCCACCTCCTCACCCCGGCCCTTCCCTTATGGAGTCTCCTACAGTTCATGTAATGTTTTAGGGCGTAAAATCCCATACATTGATTTTAATTTGACTCGCGCAATCAAAACTCTAAATACATGCCATTTGACTGGAAACATACGATGCTGTACACAGAGCTGGTACGGCGTGGCCCACAGAGAATGCAGAGAGTGGGGAGTACACACCGGTAGTGAGTGGAATCCAGTGCTCGATGGGAGGAATGCTTCTTGTTTGCAACTTGACCGTGTTGTAACTGCTGCTGCACTGCTCTGTTCATCACTTTCACAAACCGGAGGCTCTGGCCTCTTTAGGAGTCCCGCAAGAAGCACCGCATCAATTTGGGCATGGTAGTCAAGGTGAGCGTGGTGGAACTCAAGTCGCAGAGCCCTGAAGTGAAATTAAAACATGACTTCATTAGAAAGCCAGGAGTCTCATAATATGAATCTTAATAATTACCAGGAAGAATGTGTACTTTCATTTTTACAAGGAAATGTGCGACTTATCAAATTTAAGTATAAACCCCATGCAAGCGATCTTGCTCGTGACAGCGACAAGCGACGCGATGGAGATGGCTGTCGCGTTCGCTCATCGCCTACAAGTCATACCCCATGCGAGCGATGACTTTGAGCATGAAGGAAGGAAACTGAGGAGAGGCCCTGCCTCCTCCTCCGCGCTAGGAGAAAAGTGTGGAGGAAATGACGTAGTAGGTTCTCCTTTTTTTTTTTTGCTGTTCTTTTTATTTCTTTGCTGTAGCGGCCACGCCTTTTGGGCCACAATGGCGGCTTTGTTTTGGTTCTGTGCACTCACACGTGTTGCTCCGTAGGTTTCGTACTGTGGCAAAGGCGCCGTGCTGGCAGGTTTGCGTTGGTCTCCGTGTTTTGTTGCACTGCATTATCTGGACCGTGCTCTACCGGATGTTGCTGTGGCTAGGTGGGACAGGAGGAACTAAAGTTCGTGAAATGAATGCGCATGCAACGCTGTACGCAATGTACCATGCCATGGCAATGGCAACGGACGAAGGAATATCCGCGGGAAATTTTGCCCTCTTTGACGGAATCATGCTAACGTGCTAAAAATTGTTTAGTATTGCTGCGGAGCGCGCGGGTCCGAGCAGCACAGTTGCGCGCAGCGCGGCATGGTTTCGCTAGGAATGTAAACAAGAGAGGAGAGCTGGTCCGATAGGCGGAGCAACGCCATGAACAACGCCGACTTCCAGCTTCACTTTAGCTTCACAAAGAGTGACGTCAAGGCTTCTCCTTAGTTTCCTTCCTCCGTGACTTCGAGCGACGTCTCCCGAGTATTGCCAGTATGAGGGCAGCAATATAGGCGCTGAAACTAGCATGACGCGTACTTTATTAACTTAGGTTGATGTGTTTTACAGTAAAAAGCAGCATAAAATATTTCTGAAGGTCTTCCAGTAGGTTCTTATCTTTGCATGTATAAAAATTCAATCGTTTGCTCGTTCCGTACGACAATCGGAAGTACTTGAGTTATGTACATCCAGTTCCGGCTTCGTGCTATTGGCTAGTTGCTCATAGCACTTCCGGGCGACGAGCGACAAATAAAAAAACTTGCAGAATCGAGTGATTGCGCGACAAGACTGAGCAATCTGTTCATGCGATAGCCCGATCCGTCGCTCATCGCTGTCGCGCACAAAATCGCGCTCATGGGGTTTAGCCTTTATACTGATAAATCCCTGCCCCCCTTTTTTGAGTTGAAATGGGACTAGACAAGCATGCGTGAAGTTATAATTTTAACCTGTGAAAAACATGTTTTTCGAATTTTTGTAAGTGACTCAGATGTGCTAGGAAAGCAAAGCTATATATGCATTAAATGGACGTGAAAAGGGCACAGATTAGTATAAAAAAAATATATAGTGCAACAGTAGTAGATGGAGTTTGCCACACACACGCACACACACACACACGCACGCACACACACACACGCATGCACACACGCGCACGCACGTGCCATTGAAAGACTGATTGATTGGTTGACTGTGCTTGCGTTCTTTGGACTAGCTATTTTTGGGGTACATACAGCATGTCACCAGCATTATCCATGCAGCTGCCTGCTTGAAACAATGCACCAATTTCACTAAGTTTAGAGCGCATGTGCTGTGGCACTGGCAATGCCTTTATGACAATAGGTCTAACCACATTCCCACTGTACTTGAAGGGAACCCGGCCAAGGAGGATGCCATAATGGATTGGATTTTTCCAGTGAAATTTAAAGGGAAGTTGGAGGGTACATTTCCTCAGCCTCACTCCTATTATAGAATCCTTTTATTCTCACCTGCGTGCCTTTTGATCTCCATGGATGTGTGATTCTTTTGTCACAGTACATAGCCAACACACTTTTCACCATGGCTGCCCTTGAGCCCACAAAAGACAACTACTACTGGCATGCTTTGTGGCAGCGGTGGCAAAGAGAAACTTGCTGTAGAATCGGTCTGTGTTGGGGATAAAATTAAATGTGGCACCTAAAATCCTGAAAATGCACAGTGGGTTACGAAAGACGCTCTATTGGAGAGCTCGAGAATAATTTTGGCCACCTGGAGTTCCTTACATGCACCCATAGCACAGCACACAAGTGTTTTTGCATTTCACCGCCATCAGCATGCACCTGTTGCTTCCGGGAATCACATTTGTGACTTCATGTGGGCATCACGCATGCCATGTTCCCAGCACTTCCTACTAGTATAGGTAGATGACATGCTAAATCACTGCAATGCTGCAATAGTACAGTTCAGAATGATAGTGAACTTATTATAATGCTGACACGGACATGAAGAAGGGCAAAGGACAAATGACGCACTTCAGTTGGTTACAGTTCAGGTGGTGCATTTCATATAAGATTTAAGAAGGAACAGAACCCTTTCAAAATATAGCCCCAGGACACCTTCACAATCCACTGAATGAACAAAAAAAAAAGAGAATGAAGGAAAGAAAGATGACTGACCTGGTAGCAAACATGTTCTCCATTGGCAATGGCCTTGGCCAGGCACAAGCCTCGGCGCCTTTTGTGGGCTTTCCCACCCACAGCTCCTTCCATCTGGTAAATAAATCAGCAAAAAGAAACTTCCATGTGGATGTTACAGGAACAGAAAAACCAGCCTTGGCTAGTTTCGTGCCAGAAGCGAATTTGCGGACTACTGTCACATTAAGGGGTGCTGCAACAGCCTTCACAAACATCTCCTGTAGTTGGCACTTTCCCCCTCCTTATGACATTGCATGCATTGTACTGTCGCTAAAGGACATATCTACAGCTAGACACACTAACACAAATTTGAACAAGACGAATGATGACGTGGATAGCAATTCATATTCCTTGTCCTTGTACTAATCTGTCTGGTGATAAAAATCAAAATAAGACAAACTCAGCCCGGAAAAGCAAATTCAGCTCGAAAAGAAAAACTCGGCCCGGAACTGCCCAGCTGTGAGCCGAGGTTTCTCTAGTGTGAATACTGCTGATCAAATAATGGTAAATATGTCCTTTAGCAAACAACAAACTAGGACCAGAACAAGTTCTTCTGAAGTACCGTCAATGTCATACTTAATGTGAAAGCATGAGCACTTGGCTTGAGCATGCAGCCAGGGTGACAGAGCACTGGCCAATGAGTGGGAGTAACTGCCACAAGCTGACATACAGCACCTGTTGACAGCACATGTAACCTCATTTCGCCAACTGTCATACTTCAGCCACAGAGTCAAGTATCAACAGGTGCCACATGCTTGCCAGGGCTGCCGTCTTGGACTCGGTGACCAACACTCCACGATGATCATGGCTTACACATGCCACGGACTCACACGTTAGGGTTAAGTTTGATGGGCAAGCTTTACAGCAAAGAAAATAACAAAATAAACAGGCCTGTCTGCTCCTAACACAGAAAAATATGCATTGGCAAACGATACCTGTGCACTGGATAATGTACATGATTTTCACATACATAAACAATGACCAATCCATGACTTTTGCTGTACACGAACCTGTTCTTGAGACGATCAAAGGCCAATATTCTCACAACGCTCCCAGGGTTGTAGGTCTCAAAAACAGTGACGGTGAGTGGATGCACGAGGTGTTCATACTGCAGCTCTGCCAAAGGCATGAACACACAGCATTCTTTCACTCACTGACTTAGAATGTCCTCAATGCATGGCATCAATATGAAGCAGTAGCAGTGAAACTTAAATGGCAAGTCAACAACTAAGCCCATGCGCATGACACAATCTCATAATGGAACATGAAAGCAAATCCACTGGCTTTAACCGAAACGTGGCACGAGGACAGCCTAGTACTATAACTTATAAGCCAACAATCGCTGTGTGGTTAAGGTGCCGTTGCTCTAGTTTCATCAGACGCAACTGCTCTGGATAGCCCTGCACTGAACTGAAAAATGTAAATGACCAGTGCACTCCCATGCTTTTATGAAAGCACGATAAATGAAAACCAAACAAAAGTGACATGTGGCATGTATGATCACTACAGTACCATACAGAGTTTGTAAGCCAATAATCTTTTAAAAAGCAGAAGCAGGTTACGCATGTCAATGTACAGTGCAGTCCACTGTTAAAAGGAGTATGCAAGTGCAATTCATGAACAAAGTCTGTGACAGGTACAGAAACGCCTGTTTTCACAGTGAACCACTTCTTGCAGGTGGTGCTCCATTCTCCTTTACATCAGTGGATCTCTGAACCCCTAGGGATTCACCAGGGGCCCCATTCAGCACTTATTTTGTTTTTATAGCACAACATGACACAGAGAAAGACATCAAACTCATTCTATTGCGTCTTATCAGGGACTTTCTAGCTTATATGTAACTCTGAGTCTACGAACTGATTAACAATGGTAGAACATGGAATGTTGCTAAAGTCAACGTTTCGAAAAAGAGACAAGGGGTATCAACCTGTCCTAACAAATATGTGCCCTTGTTGAAACGGCTTCAGCAAAATTCCTTGTTCTACGGCTCTTGATCACTTCAAGCCTCCATCTTCCAGTGAACTCTCTTGAGTCTTAGTCTATGACTGACATAAAGAAAGTACAGTCACATGTAGGAAACCAGGACGCTGACATCAAACTTTACTCAATAGGGCTCGGGTACCAGCTCCAGTTTAACAATGACACTGCGATTTAAATTTGCTCTGCATGAACACGGAGGCATTGAAAAACATATATTAATGGTGTGTTTACAGGAGTGATTGCTGCATACTGCTTTGAACCCTCTCAAGGACTACCAAGAGTCTGTAGACCACAGCTTGAGGAACACTGTTCTACAGGCCTGTGCAGTCCGTCAACACTGCTTTCACTAGCAGCCGCAGATGGCGCACCCCCGAAACGCATGCTGTGTGCTTATGTGTTCCTTTAACAGCGGAGTGAACCATGCACCTCACTATACTCCCTTCTTAGAATTCAGCACAGTAGTTATCAGCGGTAGAATACTAAGGTTGAGTGACAAGATCAGACGTTTTAGTTCATTTCAGAATGCCACGTTGAAGCAAGATGCATTCCCAAGGTGTGTCTCGTTTACAAAACTAACCAGTTACAAATTTGAACGGACCATCAATGCTAACTTCTGCCAACCATAAATATGTCATAAAAATTTTTGAAAGTGGAGTAAGAAAGGTGCAGATGACTAAGTGGAGTCGCTTGGACAAGATGAATGTTAGGTCATATACAGAATAGACAAAGAGCAAGAGACGGGCACATTACGGTCCCAGAAGAAAATTGCTCTTCTCGAAGAATACTGAGAGAGGAATAACAGACGAGAAAGATGCAAAAGAACCATGTTTTTGTTACTGTCTGAACAGCTGTTTATGTGCATCGCAGCTATGCGACTCCTTTATGAGGCTCACATTACTGTCCTTAACGAGATGCAAATGAGGTAGGTTGTTACACAATAGTAGGCCACATACTTCTATCACAGAGACACTTCAAGGCCTATGAGGTCCCAAGGCCCCTTTATCCCCAGCCCCTTAGCAAGTTGCCAAGAGCCCTATTAGTCTTTTACCCACAAAAACACTAGAGATGGAGGCAACCCTTGAAGCCCAGCAGAGAGTTCTTGGTAGCTGAGACCTGATTGTGCGTATAAATAATTTGTAACTTTATATAATGTGTGTCATTTTATTTTTCTGGCAAGTCTCAGTTTTATGTACCTTTATATTAAGAACCATGTGCTTTTAGATTACTTGCTGGTAATTTAAAGAGTTATAACAGACACTACAAACAAAAAAGGACGAGTGCTTCTTGCATAGTGTCTGTCATTACACTTCAACAGTTTCAAGTAGGAATGCAATAACAAGGTGCCAAGTAAGTATAAGACTCTATAAGCCTATTTCTTTAACACTGGACTCTTCTTTTCAGCATTGCATCTTCTCTTTTCGTACCTATCGTACACACTTTTCGTACCTATTACACTATACACCTAAATGCTTTGTGTGCACACAAAATTAATGCATACACATTTTCAAGTAATGGTAGATTGAGTGCTAAGCAGAAGCCACAGCTGTCTGACCAAGGATAGCTCTATTGTTAAACTATCCCATTTAGACTCTCTCTTATGGTGACAGTAAAAACAGTACATGGCTGCATGGGATGGTCTAATTCAATTTTAATGCCTATTCGCTATAACGCTACTCTACACAAGTGCTATTCAAAGTTTTCCTGGTCAATGATTGACACTAGTTATGTTGCTGTATCACTCACTATTTCAGTGCTGTGTAGGACAAGAATGAATGTGTTTGAAGAAAAAGAAGCCCTTTTTTTTTCCTTTTTTTCTCTCCATTACTGCATTGCTAGAATTTCTTTTGGCAATCCCGATGCGACAGTGACATGCATAAACGTGGAAGAAGTTATTATTTGTTTTGAAAACATATATACACTTGCATAGGCGCCGACTGTGGGGGGGCTCCGAGGCCCGAGCCCACTCCTAAATTTTTTTTACAGGGGGGGGGGGGGGGCTGAGACCCCCCACCAGATGATGCGGTAGCCCTCTCCTCCCCCCACACACACACACCTAAAGTGCCATTACCAGAGCTTTGTCACCCAGATCACTTGAGGTTTCTTTTGACTTTCCTCTACCTTTTCACTTGAAATTTTACAGGGGCTAATAGCTTACTACATCATTGTTGGCGCGGATGTGCACAACCTTTAATTCACACTTTTGCTTTCTTTCTGGGAATCCTGACAATAGGAGGACATACACATTAGAAGCACTAGTGGCGGCTGCCTCATCCGTATCTTCTCCCTTCAATACTGTTTTAAATTTTCACTGTAAACACCATGCACACACATATATATTCAAATATACACACTGGACAAAGTTTATTATATCTTTGAAAGACATGGAGGATGCCAATAAAAAATTATTTCTAAAGGTGTGGATAGCCTATGCCTAGAGAATGAATATGTTGCTGTATAATCGCCACACATCAAATTGCTTTGAGTGCTTTCTTTACAATGAAAACAACCTATAGACTTCAATGACCTCTTCAGCAGAGTCATTTATCAATGCGTGCTAAATGTGCGTGAATGCTAATTAATTAATTATGGGGTTTTACGTGCCAAAACCACTTTCTGATTATGAGGCACGCCGTAGTGGAGGACTCCGGAAATTTCGACCGCCTGGGGTTCTTTAACGTGCACCTAAATCTAAGTACACGGGTGTTTTCGCATTTCGCCCCCATCGAAATGCGGCCGCCGTGGCCGGGATTCGATCCCGCAACCTCGTGCTCAGCAGCCCAACACCATAGCCACTGAGCAATCACGGCGGGTTGCGTGAATGCTGTGTCTCAGTATTGCTTCTCTTTTCACTAAGCAATACTAAGGACTCATGAAAAAAGAAGATTTCTGATAATTTACGACATTTATTAGGGATAGAAACATTGTCAGTTGCATACAGAGGTCATAAATATGTACAGGGTCTCCCAATTAACTATCATGCACCAAGATTTAAAGAAAGAGCAATGCATCACTCGAAGAAAACCTAGTGCATATTGTTTACAGTACACGGGAGTAGCCACCAGTAACGTTCACATTACTGATATTTAATTAGGCAATTATAATTAATTATCTAGCTTGAGATGTACTCTCCAAATTATCAAACTGTCAATGAGGCATTTGTAGGCACAGCCAAGGGACATATAACTGCGGTATTTTCAGCGACATACTAATTGTGTACTAATTTTTTTTGACTGATAAACAAACCCCACGAAATATGGAGAATATCACGTGACTGTGCTCCCACCCGCATCATAAAGCAGCGCCCTCGAACAAGCTCCCTCCGAGTTATTCAGAACGAAATAAAGTAAATAAAGAAAAACATCGCGATCGAGCTAGTTCCTTAGCTGCCGTGCCCCGGCCGAAGTAACATGTCGCGATTAGTGTTAGTTGCAAACAAGCTGTGATAGTTGTTGTCTTAGCATAGATAAAGTGCACAGATTTTTTTTTTCCACAATTCCTATCACCACAAAAGCGAATTGACAACATCAGTGCAAAGGTTTAAAGATGAATTTTGTTTTGTCCCAGACACCATGTCTTTCTCTAATGAGCAGAAGGTAAATATGATCCTTGCCTTGGGATCTGCAAATGGCAACAAGAGGAAGGCTGCAAATATATATAACAGTCATGGAAGTGTGGCGGTAGACAGAACGCATTGACTATCATCAGAAATTATCAAAACCTGAGACAAACCAGCAGCTTCAAGAAACAACAGCGGAGGACTCCATCTTTGAGTCCTAGCCTATGCACGAATGTTCTGGCCTTTATGACCTCAAACTCTCATGCTAGTGTGCGGGACGTGGCCGCCCAGATACCAATTTCCAAGTCATAAGTTTGGAGGATTCTAAATGACAGCCTTTCACTCGTACAACTTTAACCAGCACCAATGCTTAGAAGATAGGGACCTGTAGAATAGTCTAGATTTCTCGAATTGGGTCCCCACAAAAGCCGATGAGTCAGCGGAATTTTTCAGCAATATCATGTGCACAGATGAAGACAATTTTCGAAAAGACGCCTAGGTAATTTTGCCTAATTCACACTATTGGAGGGACTCCAATCCACACTGGGTAAAGCGCAATCGGCACCAATACCAGTGGTCGTTCAATGTGTGGTTCGGGATTTATGCCTGTGCTATAATAGGTCCCATCTTCTTCGATCACACACTGACTTGACAGTGTTAGATGAACGAACTTTATGAAGAAGTGGTGGATGAGTTTCTCAGCAAAGTCCTGCTGTCACGTCTTCCACTTCTGTGGTATCAGCAAGATGGAGTACCCACACACAGCAGCAGTCAAGCACTAAGCTGGCTGGATGCGATTTTTCATGCGTAATAGATTGGAAGGCACGGGCCTGTAAATTGGCTGGCTGGGTTACCTGACCTCTCTCCACTCAATTTCTTTCTTTGGGGTTATGTGGAAGATGTGCTTACATGATCGAGACGGACGTCAGATTAGTTCAAGGCAAGATAACAAATGTCTGCCATAGAATTACGGCGTCGGTCATCAAGAAAGCCACTGAAGATGTGGTAAAACGGACACAGTACTGCGTAGCTGCAAAAGACCTATTCGAACACGTCCTCTAGGGTGGTGTTCAACAGAGCTTACGAATTCATAGATAATAAGGGCACACTGAAATACCTCTTTTTTTTTTTTTTTTTTTTTTTTGCAGACATCCTGATTGCCAATTCGGCTCATCTAGAAGTGGTATATTTACTTTCTTGAACACATTGGTTTTGCCTTTCCTCTGCCCCTTAGTTGATTCCCGGTCTGTTTATTTCGCCTTTATTTTTTTACACGAGCCTGTTTTTGCAGCATGTATACACTTTCATAAACAAATAAAATGGCTACTTTAATTTGGCTTTAGTCCGAAGCAAGTTTCTGGCGCAAAATATCGCTTTGCATGCACTCTTTCGATGCGATGCGAGCAAAGCTGGGATTTTGAAAAATTCCATGCCTATTCCACTGCTTTTTGCGTTTCGTGTGTGGTCAGAGCGGCACTACGGCCGCGCTATCAAAGGACTTTTGTTATCAATGTGATCAGGCGGCCTTGAGAGACGGATAATATGTGTGACGTAGAAATGAGAGGAAGGAATAGCTGCGAAGCCACGAAACCTGCGGTTGGTGCTCCTTCTGTACCATTATCAAGGTGATGCGTTGCCCCTTTGGGTTTGCGACAGGCAATGCAGTTGCTTTCAATCAGCTTATTCGAGGGCGTTGCTTTATGATGCGTGTGGGAGCGCACTCACATGGTATTTTTCATACTTCATGATGTTTCTTTGCCAGTCAGAAAAAATTGTAAGCAATTACTGCATCACTGAAAACACTGCAATGAGTTGTCATTTTGGGGAGCCTACAAATGCTTCATTGACATTCTGAAAATTAGGACAGAACTTCTAGAGTTAGATAATTAATGGCAATTACCGAATTAAATCTCAGTAACGAAAGAATTACTGGCAGCTACTCCACTGTACTGTAAACAATATGCACTATGTTTTCTTCGAGTAACGCAACTGCTCTTTTTTGAGTCTTAGTGCATGATAGTTGGGGAACACTGTATAATTCACTCAGTAACCGAAATGAGGCCAAGCCGGATTCACTCGAAATCAGAATCAACAGCAGTGATGCACAGCAGCGCTTATACTCGGACTGACAAAAAAAGAACAAGTGAGAGAGAAAGGATGCAATTTCGCCAGATAGGCGAAGCAGTACTAGTGATAGCCAAGTATGCGACAATTAGATGAAGGAAGATTACAGCACCGAGAGGACTGAGGTTGTGAAATTGAACTGTCTCCTACTATGAGGTCTTGTATATACTCATTTAACGCTGTCACTTCAGCACTCAATTCTTCGAGGTCGCACGAAGTTTCTACAAGTGCAACTGTTATTAAAGTTACACACACACACACACACACAAACACACACACACACACAAACACACACACACACACACACACACAACCTCCCCCCCCCCCCCGTCCCCCTCCGGAAAAATGAGAACTCTCCGCGCCTATGTACACTTGACAGGAAAGAGAAAGCGAGGAGAATTAAGGATGGCAACTGGAAGAAAGATCGCAAGCATGAAAAATACATGCAGCATTTATTGAATGTCACTGCTGAAGAGAAGTTGTATTTATTTGAGCAAAATCAGGTGGACAGCACTTTATATACAGGCACCAGAAGCCAAACGACACAACAAGGTTCACAAGACAATACTTGCCAACGTAATCTTGGCTCTTGACGTACCTTTCCTTCGGCAGAATGGTTTTAAAGTTCCTGTCGGATATCGAATACAGAAGCCACCATGGTCCGTAAGTGCGCTGTGAAAATTAATGCCGCATTTCAATCACACGCTCTCCACATCAATTCGGAGAGCTTCATATAATGCTTTCCCCGCTGCTTTCACTTGCGATGTCTCCCCCTAGGCAACTATGTTAGAGATTTCTTATTTTTTCTGTTCTACGAGATGGGGAGTAGAAGCTTCCGTTCTGATTGTTCTTGAAGCTTCAAAACGCTTCAGTGCGAAATCTCACACACCATAAATAACAGAATGACGCCGAGAAACGTACCGCTGAAAACGTCTCCGAGTAGTCTCCGTACTCCGGGAAGACCTCAGGCGCTCCGATTACATTTAGTGCCACGTACGATATGCTGTTGTAACTGCCATACTGAGAACTGTAATCTGCGACTTCTTTGACGTCTTGGCAGATTTCATCATCGTCCATTTAAAAATTTCGCAATACTGAGAATAAAGCTGCGATTGACGGACGGATACCAAAAACGCCTCGATAGGCCACCCTAGCCTCGACAGCTGTAGTGGTGTCGATGACGATTTGGAACGATGTGTATATGAGAGGTACCGTATTTACCCGCGTATAACCCGCCCCTGCGTATAACCCGCACCCCTAACTTTGAACTCGGCGGAAAAAAAAAAAAAAAAAAAACTCGCGTATAACCCGCACGTTTACCTGAAAAAAAAAAATGAGCGCTAGAAAGATGCAACTCACACTCGGTGATCATTTCGTTTTCAGAACATTTATTCAAACGACCGCCACCACGTCACTGGTTATCCGATTCTTAATCGTCGCCGCTCTCACTACTGCCATCCGAGGCTTCATCGCCACTCTCAAAGACGTAGTCGTCCTCGGAACCATCCAAACTATTACTGATCGCACATTTTTTAAAGCTTTTCCGCACCAAATCGGCCGGTATCGCTTTCCACGCATCCACGATCCACTGGCACAGCAATGGAATATCAGGCCTTCGCACGCGTCCCGTCGGTGTGAGGGCGTAAATGCCGTCGGCCATCCACTGGGCATACAGCCGCTTCACGTGTGCCTTGAACGGCTTGTTCAGGCACACGTCGAGTGGCTGTAGCATGGACGTCATGCCGCCAGGTATTATGACGAGGTCGGTGCTGGTCTCGGCAAGGCGAGCCTTCACCGCATCAGTGCAGTGGCCTCTGAAGGAATCTAGTACGAGCATCGACCGGCGTGCCAGCAAGGCACCTGGTCTTCGCTCCCAGATTACTCGAAGCCAGTCACCGACTAGGCCACTGTTCATCCACGAATTTTCTTCCGCACGCACAACGATTCCTGGGGGCAGTGGAATGCTAGGTAGCGTCTTGCGTTTGAAAATGACATACGGGCGCAGTTTCGTGCCGTCAGCCAAAGCGCATAGCATGACTGTGCAGCGCAGCTTGGCATTTCCGCCGGTCAGCACGCTGACTGATTTGGAGCCCTTTTTTTCCATGGTCGTGTCCATCGGCATCTCAAAGTACACAGGTGTTTGATCAGCATTTCCCACCTGAGACAGCAAATAGCTGTGCTCCTTCCGAAGTGCGATCACATATCGTTGAAAGTTCAACAACTTTTCCTCGTAGGCTTCAGGAAGCCGCTGGCACATGGTTGTTCGCCGCCGCATAGAAAATCCATGTCTTCGCATGAAGCGCTGAAGCCATCCACGGCTTGCACGAAACTCACGTGGAATGTTCAATTCCCGGGCCAACTTCAGGGCTTCCATTTGCGCCATCTCAGTCGAAACAGCGTGGCCACGACTTCTCTGCTCCTCAATGAACTTCGCAAGCTGCGTCTCGAGGTGGGGGTACGCGCCAGTCTTCGGACCCCGAAACGCTCGCCTGTCCCGGTTCGTTGCTTCGAGACTCTCTTTTTTCTTCCTCCAGTCGCGAATGCACGACTCGTCGACGTCATGCTGTCTTGCAGCAGCTCTGTTGCCGATTTCTTCGGCAGCGGCTATAATCTTTAGCTTCTCTTTCGCTGTGAAACACTGCCGTCGAGTCGCACTCATGATGCCAAAACAAAGCAGGCAAACAGTGCAAACTGGGGTAAGTACACTAAACAGCGCCTAACGCGAGGCTCAACAATGCTGGCCTTTCGTTGGCCCTTCATCGGCTTGACAAGCGTCGATGACGATGGGGATGGCGGACTACACGGGGAGGCCGCCGCACATTGCGGTGAAGCCGACCCCCCCCCCCCCCCCCCCCCTCCCAAGGAAAAAATTCGCAGATAACCCGCACCCCCACTTTTTAAACGCGTTTTTTCACATTTTGGTGCGGGTTATACGCGAATAAATACGGTATATAGTACACACGCAAGGGTACGTGGATGCTACTGGTAGTCTGGTTACGCCTGGTTGTTGGTGTCACACCATGGTCACACTTTAGAGTGTAGTACACTCTAGTCACACGACTACTTTCGATCGTGAACGAGTAGGATCCGGATCGAACTTCAGAACCGCGATTGGCTCCCTCCCTCATTTTGCGCAAAGGAGGCAACCACTACCACATTGCGCCTTGCGGCACTAACAAAGCATGCGCGCGTAATGGACACCCGAAATTTAACCAAACGGTGAAACTGGCATTAACACCTGTATATGGATGATTTGTACTGTTCCTATTCGAATCAAACGAAACTTAACCCTTTCAGACGCTATCTACACAATTGTGTACACCAAGATAGAGCATCAACAGCAATATCAGATGAAAGTAATGATATTTAAAATGTGTTGCATACATCTTGAAACACTTATTGTAACTGTGCTGCAATATTGAATAACGTGCAGAATGTCATAGCAAAATGGGTGGCAAGGTAGACGGTTGGGTCTTTTTCGTGTCAGTGTGTTGTATGTAGCGGTTTCAATTTTCATTGTTTTTCACAATGTCATGCACCAGGCATAATTTCCAAGTGGCTGGATAAGTGCTTTTCAAAACACGAAATAGTTTACGTTCACATTTGGTGTTCTTGCAGCAAGTTTTCGCATGGAGTCGAAATTCTGGAAACTTGACAAAACTCACTGAACAATCGAAAATTCTGAATCTTTTCTGCAGCTGTACACTTCCTATGATTCTGAAGATGCAAGAGACAAAGAACTTCATTGATGGTCCCGAGGAACCGCGTTACGGTACCTCCCTTTTCAGGGAGTCCCCATAGCCGTCGCGGGCCGCACCCCACGTCGGGGTCAAAAGATCGTGGTCCTTCGCGCTGTCGCAGACCCTCGGGACAGCCCGTAGTTGCCGAGATGTGGTGAAAGCAAGTTTTCAATCAACGGGATAAAGTGGCGTCTGAGAGTTAATACTGCACAGCAGCCAAAGAACATATTGCGAAGTAAAATTCTACTTTCAACACTAAGTTAATGCATTGAGTGCACTCACCTCAGTGAACGAAGTTATGAGCACGCCGAATAGCGAGACCCATTAGATTTAGGGTCCCACAGTCCAGTGCATGAACACAAACAGGGTGAAGGTCCTTATTTTTATTTTGTAATGAAAATTACAAGCATCTCAAATACACTGAAGAAAAACAGTCAGTCCTAACAGGTAGAGAAGTAAAAAAAAAAAAAAAAAATTATGAACAGCCTAGTGGGACAAAAATGCACAATAAAATAACACCCCTCCCCCCCCACACACACAAGCCTGGCCTGCTGCCAAAATCCTCTGCACACAATTGGGCCCAATCTTCTGCACAGAATTATGTACAATCGTGCGCCACTCTTCTATATGAACTGCTCTTGCGCACAACGGAATAAGAAGGGTGCTCGTGAAACCATGCCTTTAATTCAAAAATCCAGCACGGAATACAAGAAGCACATGTGATGTTGATTGATCAGTCCATCCTTGCTGCACTGCGCGCACGCATCCTTACAAAGCCTTTCTGTATGCCACCTTGGGTACTAGCAACATGTAAAGAAAGGTCCGTCAGTTGCTCTCTACAGCAGAGAGAAGGCGAGAAAAAGAAACACGGGGACATGGCAAGTGCCGACGCATCACACTTGGTAACCGGGACAAAGAAAGCCTATGCAGCAGCAGGCGAACTTGACTGGACCAGCAGACGATTTTCGGCTTAGCACACAGGCAAGGATGACAAAAAGAAAAGGCTGATGGTTTCCGAAAATAGCAGCAAGCAGAAAAAAAAAAAAAGAATACTGGTGGCAGACAGAAAGGCAGATGAGAGAGAGAGAGAGAGAAAAAAAAAAATTAGCGATCAAGGTAAAAGAAAATCTTTTCTCTCTGTGCCTTCCCACCCCTCTCCAAGGCAGGGTGGACTTTAGAGAGGGCTGCCACAGAAGGATGAGGCGATCCAGTCCTTTTCTCTCGTCCCTCTTGGAAAAAAGTGCTCTCCCCACCCAGCCAACAATGCGCGCACGCACTACTGAGGTGTAGTGGCTTCTGTGGTATCCCTTCTACTTCTGGTTCTTGAGCTGGTTGGAGAGCCAGTCGAGGCCCTCGTAGAGGCCGTCTCCACTGGTGGCACAGGTGGCCTGGATGTACCAGTTGCGGTTGCGCAGAGAGTGCAGGCCCAGCTTGTCCGTTATCTCAGCTGCATTCATGGCATTTGGCAAGTCCTGAAAAGAAGTGCAGACAAGGTGTCAACACATTGTGCCCCAGAATCTGCAAGTGCAGATGAAGTGAACCATTAAAATCAATCTGCAACAATAGTGAAATTTTCTACATTTAAAATGTTCAGGGCTCTAAAGGCACACTAAGAAGAAACACTAAACCAGTTCAGATTGCAGTTCAGTTTAGAATGTTCTTTTAAATTTCAATTTTTCTAAATTTCACAGTTAAATAAGTACTTTTTGTTTGTGTTTCGTCGACCACTTTTTAAAAATTTGAAAATCTGAAGTGGGGGGTCGACTTACAATCGAAACCAAAACATGGCACCGCCAAAAAAGCGAGACCAACGGGAGTTACAATTTTATGTTTGCTCTATGGCCCTACTCGTAGCTTTTCGCTATCCCACGTGTTTGTTCGCTTTTCAAAAGGGTGTTTCAATATTTTTGAGAGTTTTACAGTGCACACAACACTCATGAGGGGGTTTCGATAGTTGATGGAAGTGTCGCTTGTTCCATTCGCGGTGGCACCCTCAGAACGGCAGCGCTTGCGGGGAGTATCGGTAGTTAATGGAAAAGCAGATACCGCTCGCAGGTTTCTCTTTGCCTGCTGCACTTAGCTTGCTCTATAGTTTGACAAAAGGCATTGGTTTGACACGTTCCACTTGACTGCCGGCTACGTGCTACTTCTATGCTTCCTCAGTCGTCATGAGTGCTCCAGGCCCATTAATCATTCAACACTCGTTCACAGCAGCGTTCAAGAGGGCTGCCATCCTTTATGCCAAAGAAACAAATCACTGTGCAGCGGGCCACAAGTTCAATGTTTCTGAACGGGTGGTGCGAGAGTGGCGACTGCAGCGAAACGAAACTTTCACCTGTGACGGCGGCAAGTGAGGAATTTCCCACGTGCCGAAGTCTGGACGGTTTCCGGAGCTGTAGGCTAAGCTTGCGGCGTATGCCGCTGAAATGCGCGATCAGTCCCTGCCAGTGAAGTGCGACATGGCCATGAAACAAGCTCGGATCTTCGCCTTTTAAGGACCTGCTCCGCCGCGAGTACGAGTGGCTGGCGTGCTAGCCACAGAGGCATAGTCAAACGTTCCACCTGGGAGGGACTTCAGCATCGGTGAGGAAAACATCTGATGTAGGAGGGGGCAGCGGGGGACGCTTTTTGTGTGTGCCGCAACGAGATGACAGCTGTGTGGAAAATAAGTGCACAATAATAACAAGGCGCTTTTCAGAGATTGCGCCACGTTTAGATGCGTGTGAGCTGTGCCGAACTGTCTGTGCATGCATGGGCACGTGTCCGCAAGTGTACGTGTGGTCCGGGCTATACGCGGCGTGCACGCCGATGGCCGCGCCACTGGTGGCGGCCTTGCGCAGAACGCATGGGAGAGGAGCGAGCCGCGCGCCGTAGCACGCCGTAGTTTGTTGCGTCGCTGATAGTGCTTCTCCGTCTTATTTGTGTTTTCAGAGCAAAATAAGCAACACCCTTCGCATGTGTGGGATGGCCAAAGCTTCCGAAGAATGTCGAAGAAGAATTGTTGCAGGGTGGGGGGGCTCAAATACCGGCGAAAACGTGCCGGTGATACGGTTCTAATTATTCCCCGCAAAGCCTCATCAGCAGGAGCAACGGTGGCAATGGATCGTTGCATCGGCGCGAAATTTCTTGTTCTCATCCTTTCCTTTGTCGCTTCGGTGTTTTTTTCTTTTTTATTATTATTTTTTTACTCAATTGTAGTTAGACGGGTAAGAAGCGACGAAGTTCGTCTGCAGTGCAACATGCGGTTGAAAGGCATTTCGCTAAAGTTCGGAATGCCGTTTGCCGCTTATATTGTTTTCCGCTTCTTTACCGCATTGGGCTAGCTAGGCAGCACGACTGCATGAGCGCATTGTTTTGCATGTTAAAGCTACAGAAGTTTGCAAGAACTGAAATTGTTAGTGTTATGTGGCCCGGTAAATCCTCGCACCAGCTGTCGCGCACTTCATGTTTTTACATTTATTTTATGCGTGGCTTCGCCCATGTTTAACTGTTGCTAGTTCCTTCATGCATAACTCTTGATTCTTTTGAGCTGCGAGGTTTTCACCCTGCCTCGTTTGTAAAGGGTATAAATCACGCTGTGTCTTATCGGAATGACACCAAGCAAGTGCTTCTTTAACAGCTTTATTCATTTCGCCCGAGGGCACCTTAGATATTGTGGTTTTTTGGGAAATGTGTTTAGAAAATAGGTAGCTCAGGGCGAGAATTGCTTATAGCTACTGCATATGGAATTTTTGTTCTATTTTTCGCTGAGTAGTTCGCGTCACGTCATCATACCTTGATGCTGTCTGAGCAGACTTAACACGCCGAGTGATTTGTTTGTTTCACAACGTAGTCGCTTCTTGCAAGTGAATTTTGCACTCAGCTGAATTATTTCTTATTATGCTTACGCCGCATAGGACTAAACCCGGCCTTGCCGCCAGCGCTGTATCTAATTTGACTGGCGCTGCTCTGCCTTTAAGTATATCATGTGGCCCTTCTCTCTAGTAACATTTAAAAAAAGTACTGCAATGTTAGTCACACTATAGCTTTGTACGTTTCCAAGCAGTTCCCTGAGGGAATTTAAAATTGCAAAAACTGCAGCGCGAACGGCAGTTCATCGGCGGTACAGCGCTAACACGCGCTTTTATTAACCCGTGCGTTTGGTGGCTTCGTTGACTATAGTGAACGCGTTTCTATCAATAAATTCGCAATTATTCTACTTCAGGCGACTTTCACTACACTTATTCGGCGGCGTCACATGTATTCATCGGCAGAAAAATCACAACGGTATATGCAGACATCGCACCGTGCGGATTTGTTATCTAAGTCTGCACTAACGACGGGTGCTTATTATTGAGGTACAGAAGCAGCATTACGGCAAGGGTAGAATTAAAGAAAAAAAACGGTCGAGACATCGCATTAGTCAACAAAATTTGTCGGCTAGTTTTCATGAGCTCCACTTCATGTAAATGGTCTTCATGGCGTTTGTCTGCGGGACGCACCTGGCGCGTGTGTGGACCATGTTGCCCCAAACACCGGTAACATCTTGTTCATACCCGCTTCCACAGAGGTCTGCGTCTTCCCTACAGCTGTCACTGCAGAAGAAGCAGTCTGGCGCCCGAACCAAGGACAAATCGCAGCCGCGAACTTCAGTCACCCTTGCTGCAAAGCGTTGTCGTCTGCTACTGCTCCCACGCGTATTGTTGGAAGCGCCCGCTAGGTGGCTATCAGTGGCGCCTCTATAGGCGGTGCACGCGGCCTATAGCAACAAAGCTAGCATCGATGATAACGTAGAGTAAGCTCGGCATGTTCATATTAAATAAATGCTATTTTCATTTTGTGAACGCTGTCCTCACTTTTTTTATTTGACCTACATTCAAGGTAAGTTTTAAAATTTTTTCAGGCTTCGGACATTCGGGGGTTGGCTTAGAATTGGGGCCGGTCTAGATTCGAGTACAGTCGAACCTGACTATATCGAACCCGTTTACATAGAATTATTCTGTATATCTAACAATTTCTGAGCACGGTATAGTTACAATGAGTATATATAGCAAAAATTACGCTTACATCGAACAAAAATAGCAGCGACTCCCGATATATTGAATGTCAAGCGGCAAAGTGCCCCCAGAAGTTGGCTTTCCCTCGCAGTTGCGGGGAAACCCGACGGCGCGGCTTCATCCAATCGCTCTCCCTACGGTGACCGCGCCGCTTCGGACGAGCCGTCGACACCCCCCCTGCAAATAATGATCCTGGCCCGCCCGCAGCGCTTGCTCAGACAGCCAATCAGAGGCTCTTGTGCCCTCATCGTGCCAAATGGCGAAAGTGCGAGTTGTTTCGGTGCTTTACTGGTCCATTGTGTGTGCTTTGTGGGCCTTCTCCCGCAGTGTTGCCGTAATGAAGCGGCAGAATTTGCCTTTTGTTGTGAAGCTCAAAATCATAAATCGGGTCGAACGCGGTGAGAAGTCGGATGTGTCCCCGCAGCGTGAATGATTCCGAGGAACACTCTCAGGACGATCTTGAAGAATAAGGGGGAAATTAGGGCTAAGGTGGCCAAACTCTCGCCTCGGTGCCCGTGGCACCTGACGCGTATGCACGGCCGTGTACGAGTGGTTCATCCGAAATTGCTTCAGCCATGCCAGCTTCCGCGTGCTCGGTGATGACTAAAGTCTGATAAATGCGACGCAGCCGTTGCCGGTGTTGCCGAAACTTGGAGCGAGCTGTCAGAATTTCCGGAAGCTGTTGACAAATCAACAGTGGACAAGTTTGCGAGTGCAAATGATGGTGTTGCGACCACGGGAGAGCCCGAAAACAAAGACTACACTGTCGACATTGCAACGAGCACAAGTGAAAGTAGGCACTACGTGGAAAGCAACGACGGTCCTTTGCCTGCATCCTCCGAAGTGATTGGTGCGCTCGCACTAGTCCGGTGCTTCTGCGCGAATGTGGACGGTTGCGGCCTCAGCTGCTTAGACAGTGTGGAGAAGTTCGTGCGTCACAGGCAGCGAAATTGCCCAAGCAGAAAGAAATGCAGGACTATTTCATGCGAAACTAAGCTAGTTTCATCAATAAAGTGATTTTATAAATGGCATGTGCTTTTATGACATCCAATTATTCAGCAGGCTTATATCGAATTATGCTCCATATCGAACTGATAGGCGTTTTTTCGTGAGTTCGATATAGCCGGGTTCGACTGTAAATACGGTAGGTAACAAGTTTCGTGGTAAGGTATTTAACAGGGATAGGCGGGCTAGTTGGTGGTCGATATTGGAATGCATCACGTAACCGCGCAAACAACAAGGGACAAAGAAAGAAACACACAAGACAGGCGCGCCTGTCTTGTGTGTTTCCTTCTTTGTCCCTTGTAGTTTGCGCGGTTACATGATGCATTCCAATTTCGTGGTAAGGGTAAATTACAGCATACAAGCCTCTTCTCATGGCATAAGTAGACTATTTTGGTATTATACAAGGGCAATTTATTAATACATCAAAAATTATTCTGCTCTTTTGTGTCTCGCGCGCCTGTCTTGTGTGTTTCCTTCTTTGTCCCTTGTAGTTTGCGCGGTTACATGATGCATTCCAATTTCGTGGTAAGGGTAAATTACAGCATACAAGCCTCTTCTCATGGCATAAGTAGACTATTTTGGTATTATACAAGGGCAATTTATTAATACATCAAAAATTATTCTGCTCTTTTGTGTCTCTTTATTATGCGAGACACTGCTAGCCAACGCATATGCATGAGAAAAAAAGGATTTACTGCAAGCAATCATTCTCACTATGCTGCAGAGATGATGCTCTTGAACAAAGTAAATGTCGAGGAGGTTTCCAAACATTGAAGTACTTCGTGTCGTGGCATCTTCAGCATTACAATCTCGCCCTTTGTTGCAATACACCAATAATTTTAACAATCTATTCCTGTCATAGTTGCCCAAACCAAAGCAATGTCATAGCTTTTCAAACCTGCAGGAAGTTTCTTTTTGAACCTACCCCAACTGCAGCTGCCTAACCCAGTACAGTAAAACCTCGTTAAACCGTACCCGCTTAAACAGTAGTTTCGGTTTAACAGTAGTAAAGTCAATTCCCTGACTCAGCGGCCATTGAACATAATGTATTTTGTATCCGCATAAACCGTACCAGCTTATTGCGTACGCATCGGTTAAAACGTAGCGTTTCCACTTTTCGTCGCGCAAATACGGCGGTGCGTCGTCTCCATCGGGCGGCCCAGCAGAACAACGAGCCTCAGAGATCGGTACAACGGCCTCCAAGCGCCCTGTGCGTTTGCAAGTGAAGCCGCATCAACATCAACATCATTTCGACGCCGTGCCAGAGAGCGTTGTGGCGTCGTGCAAGCGAGGACTCGCGTCATTCCGAAGCTCGGATAAAAAAAGACGCCGGGTGCTTAGCATAGAAGAAAAATTAGACATCGTCCGTGCTATCGAACGTGACACGAAGAAGTCGGCGCTGGCCCGCGACATGGATCTGCTGTTGACTACAGTGTGTGGCATTTGGAATGCGAAGTAGCTCGGCAGCGCTGCTGCGAGTGCGAAGAGATGTCGGCTACGAGGTTCGACTTTTCGCCATCGTTGCCTCTGTTGTTGCCGAAGTGTCGACTAGCGACAGTGATGAGGACGACACGGAAAGCGACAGCACGGGTGATTCAGGCCCGACAGTGGCATAAGCTGCGCGCTACGTCAGCCTCATGAATGCAATCGTCGCAACGAGAACAGGGGCGCGATAACGGAACTATTCCAAACAAAAAGTTTTCCGAACTCCGGCACCCGGCAATGAAAAAGTCGCCCCGGGACTTATGCAGCACTACTGCGCGCGTGCACGGATAATACGTAACGCCAACGAGGAATCTGCCGTGCGAGTGTTTGCCGAGAGGAGGGGGCTGGCTGAGAAGCTGGCATGCAGCTTCAGTAAGTTTGAGGCCGCTGTCGTCGTACTAGGCCGCCGCGGCATCAAACGAAAATAACACTTATGTCGCGCGAAGTGAATAAATACTGCATGTTTATTCCACTTTCATGGCACTCTCTCCGAGTTCAGTTTTCGACAGGTAAGTGGGCGATCTCATGCTATTTCGGTTAAACAGTACTACCGTTTAGTACGTACCTTTTCCGAGCTCCGGCCAACTACGGTTTAACGAGGTTTCACTGTAACGTTTAAATTTAACAACAGAGACGGCTTATAGCCCAAGGAAGCTGTAGCTGAGGGTTTTGGTTTACTTTTTGACCAGCTGGGCTCCTTAAGATGCACCCAAAGTGCATAGCGTTTTTGCATTGCACCACCTCCTGCATGTGGCCATCGCAGCCAGGAACCAAGTCAGTGATCTCGTGTTCAGCGTAGAAAGCTCTAGCCACAATCACCACGGTGAGTTCTCGTAGTCTTAGCAAGGGGGGCATAATGCTACAAATGTCCTTTGTGTAATACAGCTTCATAACCGTTTTCCTGTTTTCCATGACCATCAGTGCACTCTTAAGGGGGGACGCGGGGATCAGATCGCGAAAATCGCTAAAAAGATCGATTTTTGGCAACGACGCGTTTCGGTATCTGCAATGCCTAATCTACATTGTATCAAAATGGTTTGACTGAAAACGCGCTATAAGTGCGCGAAAAAATTTAATTTATCAGTGCGTAGGGCGAAAAAACAGCTTTAAATCGCGTAAAATCACCGCAGTTCGCGGAGCCCTAACTCGTCTTTCCCGCCACCGAACGCCGCCATCTTGGTATCATTCGAAAGCTCGAAGTTTCGCCATTCCGTTTCTGAATTCTTCGGTCGTTGCCATCTTGTAACAAACACAAACACAAAAGAAGCGCGTGTCTGCTAGAGGCGGTCACACGGGCCCTGCGATGAAAGCGGGCCTCCGATTGGTTGCCGTACTGAAAGGCGTCTCGCCATTGGTTGCTGCTGCAGCAGCGGGCAAGCTGGCAACCACAGCGGACCGCAGTTGTCTGCTTTGAAAACCACGCCGGCGTCCTTCATTTGACACTCGCAGAATTCGGATTTATGAAAGCTCCCAGGTCAGTGATGGATCGTCACTCATTCGAAAAGAACTTTTAAATGAAGCATGCCTTCGGAAAACGGAAGCGCAAGCCTCCTACGGCGAGAAAAAGACGGCGGCCAGCGGGGGAAGCGGAGAACCCGACTGAACACGCAGATAACGTGCCGCGTTATCTTGCACCGTGCGATTCCAGCAGCGATGCCGACAATCGCCCTGTGACATCGACACTGATAACCAAGCCACCGGAAGACGTGCCAACGGAGGCTCTCGCACCTGTGCGTACGGCCGCGCGAGTCTGCAACCGAGATCGCGTTGTTGAAGGAGACGCGGCTCGAAGGTCTCCATCGCCGGCAGAGACGGTGTGCGTTTCCGATGCATCGTGCGACAGGGACACGCAGCCTGCGAGTAAGCTTCAACCGTCGACGAGCTACATACAGTATGGTGACTCAAGGCTCACCAGACGAATCGTCGCACGATTCAGACGCGCCTCGAGCCGCGTTTTGTGTCAGCGGTGACTGCAGAAGCGCAGGCATGCAGTGTTCACGACTCCCTTCGCGCAGTGTCTGCGACTGAGCGGAAGCAGCAATGCCAAGAACAAATTTCGGCCCCTTGTGACTGAATTCATTATTATGCCTGTTTCCGCGATGAACTCTTTGATCGCTAAAACTCTGTGCCCAAGATGCCAACAGCGTTCTGTGGGTGTGCAGTGCGATACCAGGCTCGGTCTGGCAGTGAAAATGGTGGTCATGCACTACTCCAGACGGCGCAAGAAAAGGATAAAGAACGCCTGAAGGCATCCAAAGCCCACCAAACTATGAGGCAAAGGTGTAAGAAGATGCCTGACAGCAATGATTCAAAATATTACAGCCCTGGTGCTTTTTAATAAATTTGCAGTGCTTTTAAAACTTTGCAGCCAGTTTTCTCAATTGCATTTTTTTGTCAATCACCTCGCTCGTGGAAAGCGTAGCACAACAATGGCTGGACCGATTTTGGCCCAGTTTGTTTTGCTGTGATCCACAAGCTGTGCTGCACTTAAAGACAGTCCTGAAATGTTTCTTTATCTTTCCATTATTTAATTATTTCACAATTACTACATGGCTCCATGCAGTGAAGCACAGTCATGTGCATGTTATGTTGAGCAAAAAATTATTAGCGCAGTAAAAAAAAAATCGAACACTGTCTTGATGTAGATTAGACATCTGGGCAAACATGCAAAGTATTCCCAGCTCCCTATCATGTTTCGTTACTGTGCCAGGCTTTCCACAAGCAAGGAACATATAAATTCTTATAAAACAAAAACTAATTAAGATAGCCTAATGAAATTTTAGATTTGTCTCTTTATTGCAATCTGCAGTGTGTGCCAAATTTCAGCCCTTTCTGTCAAGAAACAAAAAAGTTAATTCTGATCCCCTCCTCCCCCCTTAAATGAGTCAAATACATTTCTTTTTTTTTCACTGTCTAGTGTCACATTTGTACTGCTTTCTTTCGGTGGATTCCTCTACTTACCCCAGTTCATGAACATCCTTAGAATTAGAAGATGCACAGGAGCTGCAGTTAGTTGCTGTACTTATTCGAATCTAAGCTGATAATGCTTAAAAAAAGTTTTCGAAGATTTTGTTAGGAGTTGTTAAAATAGCACCCCACTAACGCCACTGCAAAAGGACATTATGTAGCCATCATGATTCAATGGGCATCTGAACCAAACACAGTCAGAAGGGCGCCATTTTGACCACTTTGAGTGGATGCTGTGCAAGCATATGGGCACGTTCATTGTTTTATTAATGAGAGTGTGTGTGTGTTACAGTTGAGACAGCGTAATAGCACTGAGCAAGCAGTGCCACTACTGAGCTGCATTTATGTGAAAAGTTGTGCTGGCGGCAAAGCAGTCATCTAACCTCCGAGCCGGTAGAGACTTCAGTATGGACGAGATGAATGTGCGTCACTGGCGAAAGCAGTGCAGCCAGCTTTTAAAGTGTGCTGCAGGGCAAATGGTCTTTACGGACCCACAATGAGGCTGGGACCACGAAGTGGCTGTAGCAGACTTTGTGAAGGCGTGAAGGTTGCTGGCACCGTCGAATAACAGAGCCCAGTGATGACGGCAAGTCGGCTGAGAATTTCGTGACTGCCGCCGGATACTGGTCTTTTGTGGCTGTTTACTATTGATCTTGGACTGCTTGCATGCAATCATGAAAGCTTTTTTTCTGGGGGGGGGGGGGCTTAGAATCGAATAAATACAGCATGCTGAACTGTAATAAAGCAGCCCACATGGCTTGCTACAGCATGCCAGATGGAAGAGCAAGACCCACCTGCTTGTTGGCAAAGATGAGCAAGACTGCATCCCTGAGCTCATCCTCTGCGAGCATCCTCATGAGCTCTTCCCTTGCCTCACCAATTCGCTCCCTGTCGTTGCTGTCCACCACAAATATCAAGCCTGATGGAGAGAAATCGAGGTCAGGACGCAATCTTTGAGAGCAAAGTCACAATTCAAGCATGACTGCACTGCACTTTTGCAGTCATTACATCTCTGCGGTAGTCACGTGGGAAAAATGTCACCATGTTCTAACTCACTCTCAAAAATCGTAACAGAAACAGCAACAAAGATGGCTATGCAGAGTTGTGTGCGTAGGCTGCAACATGGAAGCTACGTCGGCTATAGATTGGTGTACACGTCAAGTTGATGTGCACCCCTGCATGGGCTCGCATTAACTGGACATTTGGACATTTTGACATGTTTAGAAGGCAAAACGTCCTTGCTTGGCTTACACACATGTAAAACTGCAACGCTATCTCAAAAAAATGCAGAAATACTTTATCTGCTACACACTGGAGGCCCCAGGCTATTCACCTGCTCAGACCAAATATCAGTGAAGGAGCTACACCAAACTTGCAGGAAAGAGTGATATTGGTGCTGCCATGTTCCCAGCAACTGCATTTTGTATGCATGCACCCCTTTCTCCCTATATTTTGGTTTCAGTAAGGATCAATACGTACGGCATGGTCCCCTGTTAAGGGGAACACCAATATGTATTCCAAAGCTGATAACAGTTTAGTTGTGACATGAAGTCCATTGGCAGCAATTTTACCAATAGAGGTCTATCTAACATCTTCCATTGAGCACTTCATCCCTGTGGCAATTAGTGCTGCAATAATGGATGGATACATCCAAAAGCTCACAGGTGTCAATTATAAAACACTACAAGCATTCACAGTACCACCCACGTACCCTGCGTGTTCTGGAAGTAGTGGCGCCAGAGTGGACGAATCTTGTCTTGGCCACCAACATCCCACACTGTGAAGCTGATGTTTTTGTATTCTACTGTCTCCACGTTGAAACCTAAAGAAGGGAAGAGAAACGGTACGAGAAAGCAACTGTTAGAAGTCCAAAAAGAAACAGACAGGTAAACACAATGTTATGCTAGAGGCGACTAAGTGCAAGAACCATGGAGTCCACAATTAAGGCTGTGCATTATTGAGAGTACTTCTTGAACATGGGTCAAGACCAGGCCTTCAGCAACATCTTGCAATTTAAATTTTTCTCTTCAAGGTGGCTAATTGGCACATTTGTTGCAAGGCATGTGTTATTAAGAGAATGTATGTTTTGGGAACCACTGCACATAATACACACACATGATGACCACCATTAAAGTCCACAAAAGTCTTGATGCAAATTGCTATTTGAGTCAACACTTCACACAGACATCTGGTATGTTTCGTGCACTATGCAGCATAATTTCATAACTTCTATCCCCATTTTCTGTTGTCTTACTTGCGTAAGATCACTATTTGTGCTTGGTGATATTTCAGTGAGAAAATCGGCAAGTTATAGCAGCAGCACATTTGTGTAGATATCTGCATAATGAAAACCAACCTTGTGGTCAAATGTCACATGATAAAGACCACTTTAGATCATATCTAGGGTCCTTCATTTTCCGGTAAAACCCAGTTATTCCAGATGTTTGCACACCAACAAAATTTTCTTAAAATCATTAAACCTAATTTCTACCCAAATTAACCCTTAAATAAATGATAATGAAAGCAAGTGGTCAGGATATATTGCATTATAATATTAATACATGAACATGGTATATTTCGTTCTTGAGAAACACTAAAGTGACTACCAGCAGATAACAAAAACATAATATTGGTTAGCACCTGCCGGCCTTGAGTAAACAAAAACTTGTCGAGCTTTTAGTAGCCGCCACAACAATGGCGCTTTGCATTGTATTTGCCACGGGTGGCACACGTGTAAATGGTGGTAGTGTGCTACAAAGCAATTTAATGCAGCACTGACGTGGTTCTGCATTGCAAACAGTAGCTTTAACATTCATGGATGGATGTTTACCCAATTATACATGCTGCTTTCAAAGAAGGGTGGCTGGTTTGCCCAGTTGGTAATTACAGGGATGGGAGCAGCCAATGAAGTTTTGGAGCAGCTCTCAGAGCAGCAGATTTGGCACTTCGTTTGGGGTTTGGGGCATGAATTGTACTTTTTGGAGCAGCTTGGTAAAAATCTATGAGAAATGCAGGCATATGAAGAAAACATGTTCCTGATTTGACTTTGCACAACATTAGAATATGGAAGATCAGCTCTGTGGAAGCCCGCAAGCAGAGCAAAATTTATGATGCGGAAAAATTGTCACCCACCTGACTGTTAAAACATTAAATTACATACCGAATGTGCCGACTAAATGTGGCCAAGAAAAAATACCCTAGGGCTTTTCGTGAACAGCGCCCACTATGGTGACAAGCTCGTTTTAATGCAAGTGTTTTTTTTTTTTCCATTTTGAATGAGCAAGTAATATTTAATTTTAATGAACTAAAATTTATTGCCTTACTTATTCAATAGGGTGCCAATGCAAAGGTTGTGGAATACACTGAGAAATGACTGATAACAGCGTCTGTAGTAACCTAGGTCTTGTGTGGACAGTTATTACTGAGAGAGAGAGAAAGCCTGCAAATTTTTTGTTAAGTCCACATGACGACATGTCCCCGCACCAGTAACAGAAGTAATCTCAGATGTAAACACTCATCAGTGCATTATGTATATAAGAACATGCAAACCTGGGCCACTGTAACGGTCCTTGTAATGGTCTGCTTTCTGAACCGTTGCAAGGTCTCACTGCTTCACATTCGATAGGGAGCGAAGGTGCATGCCAAAAACTGCTGATGCAGCGAAAAAAAAAAAAAAAAAAAAGCACGGCCGCTCGTTCCCAGTGCCCTTATGTGACGAGGTTTGCGTTAAGATTGATGCAATCTTTGGCGTGCAAAAGCATTGTCATAGGCACAGCAGTTTTTTCTTGTTCTCACTTATTTCACATGCTTTCTTTCTAGTCAAAAAAGTCTTCACGAATCCTAGGTTGTTTTAAATGCCCTTATCGATCATTTGGCAAAGTCATCCACAACTTTTTTATTGACATCTTATTGATTAGGCAAACTTAGATTTAGCTAATTAAACATATTCATGCACAATGAACAAGAAATATTCACAGCGGCCACTATGAACAACACCCGTCACGGTACACTGGATGCTGTTTGCGTAGTGCTCTCAAGTAACTTTTAATTCTTGGCGACCTTTGATCAAGATAGAATACTGCAGAATAAATGCGAAGTGACATACTGGAAAGGCATTCTGTGAAGGTCCACCTAGTGGACATGTCCATTTCATCTGCTGTTGGCGCTAAAGCCCATCAGCACTTCAGTAGCAGACGAAATGGACATGTCCACTAGGCGGACTCTTACAGAATACCTCCCCTGGTCATAGCAGGTCTGCCAATATTTCACATCACTTGCCGAGAAAACACTCCGTATTTTTCAAAACAGTAAAGGGATAAAAATGTTCACTGGCTTTCCGGTCTGCGTCGTTGACCAATATTTTGAATAAACTCGATTAAAAGGGCTTATTTGCAGTTCTGCCACAGGCGCCATAAAGCCAATGTAAAACGGCAACTGATATTTTGTACACGTGAACGACAGCTTATTAAAATTTTCAGGCTTGATCTGCGCAAGTCGCGCTGTGAACATCGTTGCGGCGAATACAATTTTAGGGGCTTGCAGTTTCGCCAAACGTTTAATTACTATCACAATTTGGCCGCTAAAGTTGACAAAATGTGAAACTTTACACCCTTGGCTTGCATTCTGCAGTGGCAAGAGCCAGATTTTGTGAGGTGTGGTCTGGCAGAAAATAGTGTAGCCTGCATGCAAATCTGAGTGAAGATTGCAGTTGGCATTGGATATTTGTGACCGAAAAGTCTCATGAAAGCAAACAGGTTGTCGGCATGCTGCACTGTCATTCCGGTAACCGGACGTGGTTCACGGCGTTCACCCTTTAATTGATGCAGATGCACCAATACGGCACGAAATCTGATGCTAAAGTATATAACAAAACTGATGAGCTACACGCTGAGCAGATTGTACGACCTTATTCATTCGGCGTGGCTTTCCTTCCCGACTGTCCCATAAAATGAGCGCTAGTTCAAATCATCTTTAGCTGGTCCGCATGTATGCAAATGCTTAACACCTTTACAAAACATTCGTAATGCATTGTACAGCACAATACGATTTTAATTTTCTTGTGGCCTAGTTACAATTAAGCCACCAAACATCCACACTTCAACGATGCTGACACTGAAAGGGATTGCTTAGGCTTGGATTGCAGGGCTAAGCGCTAGCCAATGCATGTCTATAGCTGTGTGGGCGTTGACCACGCACGTCCTGCTAAATTTGGCAAACTTCATTCGCAATTAGTTTTGGAACAAGATGGTGCAATTGGCATAGCACTTCCATCCCTGGTAGTACATTAATTTTGTTGCAAGGGCGTGCGTTTGGAACCAGTTAAACAAACAGGACAAGTTAATTACTGCACAAAGAGCAATGCAACGAAAAATGTTAGACATAATGCTAAGAGAAAGGAAGAGAGTGGTGTGGATCAGGGAGTGAATGGGGATAGCCGATGCTGTAGTTGACATTACGAGAAATAAAGTGAAGTTGCACAGATAACCGGTAGAGTTACAGAATGAGTGCCAAGGAAAAGAAAGTGCAGTCAAAGACGGCACAAAATTAAGCGGTGTGTTGAAATTGTAAAACTTGCAGGCACAAGTTGGAATTGGCTAGCGCAAGACAGGGGTAACTGGAGATAGCTGGGAGAGGCTTTCGTCCTGCAGTGCACATAGAAATGGGCCGATGATGAAACACGATAACAAGGATGCAAGGCCCGACAGGTTTATGCTTGCAACGCATATACTAACAATGTATGTCAGCTAGGGCTAGTACAATAAGGAAGTACAACGAAGCATATGGCCTTATGCACTACATTTTCATTGTGTTTAGAAAGCGCAGAGAACCATGTAAAGAAGGGAGGTTATGCTATGCCCGTCTCCTGTTATTGTGGTTTCTTTTAAATGTATTAGTAATGCTCGAGAACTACGATTTCTAGAGATGAGTTCATTACATGATTTGCAAGCAGCTGTCCGCCATTACAGGTTATGTTAAGTGACTTTGCTTGTTTAAATAGAAGGTTTGTGTCCGAAAGGAGACCACTGCTTGTTTTATTCATTGTAGTACTTACCAAAAAAAAAAATTAAATTATGGGGTTTAACGTGCCAAAACCACTTGCTGATTATGAGGCACGCCGTAGTGGAGGACTCCGGAAATTTCGACCACCTGGGGTTCTTTAACGTGCACCTAAATCTAAGTACACGGGTGTTTTCGCATTTTGCCCCCATCGAAATGCGGCCGCTGTGGCCGGGTACTTACCAAAAAGTCCAGAGCTTTGGGCTGCTGGACAACAAACCCATGATATCTCTCCAATTTTTGTACCAGACAACAAAAACTTGACTAATCCCTAGCTTTCCTCTTAAAATATAATCAGACATTTACCCCCCATATTTCACAAAGGCAGAAACCTGAAAACGAAGGACCCTAAACATATTTAAGGCTGTAGCTACAACACACAAGCAAAGAAAACATCACAAAGAAGGCTGCAGTTTTTTTTTAACAACAATGTCCAGTAAGGAAGGTCATGTTTTATTGGCTCTGAATGTGTAATTTGCCAAATATTTCTTGCTAAGTGAGACAATTAGGGTTGCTATACAGAGCTAAAGCATATTTGAGAAGCAGTGAAGAAGTCTTATTGCTTGGAGAGAACTGCAGTGAGAATGACAAGTGGTGCATAGATGACAGAAATGTGCTGGGAGTGACAGAACTTCCCAGTTTCTAATAGCAATCTCATATTTTTGCCCATTTCCCCGACTGTGTGTAGCCTGGAGGTTTTTCTGCAACTGGAAGACGCTTTACAGTGCAATCCATGAATTGCACATTATGTTACTTGAAACTACTGGCCAGTTTAAGATTAGCATATGAATTGAATTTAGGCATCAGAAGCCACAGAAGGAGGTTAACATAACTGGATATCAGGAGCATTTAAACTACAGCTTAAAAGCTAATTTCCAAGTGAAGCTTTCTTTGCCTCTTCCTTCGACTTTCCCACTGCTGCTGCCGTCTAGCACACCGCCTTAGGGGGTGGTTCAGAGCATGCACATACATGGAAGGAGTGTGGCAGAGAAGGACACGCGAGAAACTCGTTTGGGCTGCACTGCGTCAAATGTGCACAATGCCCTCTGGAGCTCCCTGGGCGTCAACATCACTAATTATCGTCAATCAAAACAAACTGCACAGAAAGCTTCGCTTACGTCGATTCCCACACTACGTGGGATGTGCATAACTTTTTTTGAGGTAGTGAATTTCTGTGTAGAAAGTGACAGCAATGCTGGTGGAAGTCATTGTGGAAACCCATAAGTGCAATACAGAGTTTGAATAAGTTGAAAAGGGACTGCAGTCCCTTGGACTACGTAGAGCAACTGAGTTATACACAATGCAATTGACAATCATTTTTCTGCCGAACTACCTTCGCTCTTCTGTTCAAGTCCTTGACACAGCCTTCTATTTGGTTGCTTGACTGCCTTTTTTTCTAGAATTAATTTCGTTCCAACCCCATGGTTTTCTCCAATACCAAAAAGTTGATGCAAATAGCATCTGTCTGATGTTAATCTGGATCAAGTGAAAATGTCGGTCTCAATAAGCTGAGGTTTGACAGGTCAGAAAGGACAAAAAAGGAGAAACAGGTGATGTCAATACCACCGAGAAATTCCCCAAAACCAGCCTCACAACACCATATTTAGGCAGTGTCTACTTGATACTAATCAAGGGAACATTAAAGCAAGCAACACTAAATCAGTTTCAGCTGGTAAATTATGCCAAAATGTTTTCTGGTTCGTTTGAAGAAAAAGGTTCCCGTAATTGCTCAATAACAGTGATGAAATGTAAGACTCATAAAATAGATGATGTAAGAGAACATTATTGAATGCAATAAGGAAAAATGGGATTAGCACAGTTGATCTAGTATGCAGGTATTTTAGAGCTTTAAGATGTGCAAGGATGGTAGTTGGAACTTGTCATAAAAGTGCCCCGCAACGCTGACCAAAATTAGGTCCCAAATCAGCTAATACTGACTTGCCTTCAACATGGGCAGCCATTTGATCACATACTTAGTGGAATGTACTGAGGAATCATTTGCTGTCATAAGCAACCGTGATTCTATGTGCACCATTGGCTTTGGAAAATAGGAAGGTAGCAGAAACCTTGTTTCCAAGTGCCTTAAAATTTTCATGTTTGTCATCGAAAGCCCATTTCAGCAGCGACGAACAACCAAACGGAGACGAACGACGAAGCACTGTCAGGACGTATGCATTGTTCCGAGCTGTGATCAAGCCAAGAAGCGGCATAGCCCAAACTGCCCCCGTACGCGGGGATTCAACAAGAACCTTCGCCCAGTGCATTCTACTTTCCCAATGAAAAACGGGCTGGAGTCTGCGGAGAAGTGAATACGGGAACGGCAAATCACGCCATCGGGCACCGTTCAAATGCGAAGCAGCTGTTGCGCACTGCTAGCATAGGTGCCCTTCCGAGAACGCCCAAAGAATGAGTAATGCCGGAGAAACAGAAGGAAAAAAAAAAAGAAGATCTGGGCCTACGTGATAAAAGTCGCAACCCGACCATCAGGCGTGGACGCTACGCTGCGTAACACGAGTTATTACTCACCGATGGTGGGAATGGTCGTGACGATCTCGCCCAGCTTCAGTTTGTACAGGATGGTAGTCTTTCCGGCCGCGTCCAGGCCCACCATGAGAATCCTCATCTCCTTTTTGCCGAAAAGGCCTTTGAACAAGTTCGCGAATATGTTCCCCATTTTCTCCTAGGCGGTGGCGGTACGTGCGGGGGTTACTTTTGCTTTTCCAAACTGTGGGGCTACCACCTGCAGGAGGAAATAAAAAAAAAAGAACGGAGAGAAATGAAACAAACGGCCAGTGGCGACGAGGTCGGTGCGAGTCTCCACTAGCTTGTCAAAAGCGCGACAGGATGGCATTTTTTCTCGGGCGAACGCGCACGCCGACACGCGGGTCGTTCGGGGAGTGACCGACTGCGAAACATCGCATCATCGACGCCCCACACATGCACATATTTGACGAGAGAAGGCTTAGTTGCTTTACGCTGCAGTGCGATGTCAAAATTAAGAAAGCAGGCTCTGATGAACCAAGTTCAGTTCCGAGTAGCGCAATACCTCCAGATATATACACAAAAGGCACGTCAACAACACATACGCCGGTCTAAACCTGCACTTTTAATGGGATTAACAGCCAGCTCTCGAACCGCGACAGCGAGGAACGGAACCAAGTACCCGACCGCAGGCCCGAGAGGAAGGCAGGGCAAAGGACGCGGAACTAGCACGACCGGAATGCATCCTCTCGCGTCAGTAACTATAATAAGGCTTTCGTCAACACCGCCGGCAACCGCAGACCTTCAAAAGTTAGCTTAATTCGCATGATTACTCAAATTAACCTCAGTTATACGATACAATGGCGGTAAAAGGGGCATGTTCTGTGGGCCGCTGCAATGTTCGGCGAGAAATTTACCGACAGGAAACGAGCACAGGAAAATCCTGAACGACAAATCGCACCTTGACAACTTCAGACACGCTCTCAGACCGGGCAGCACAAAATAAAAGGCGACGAGACAGTTGAAACGAAGGATACAAAACGAACCATCCACACGTACCGGCAGCACGGACGACAAAATATGGCGGAGGTGGAACGGTGAACTCCAAGAAAAAAGCCACGTCACAAACGTGACGTCGCTATCGGCTTTTTTCTCTTCTTTACTGCGACATCTGTTTGTAAGAAGAAAATTCATCCAGCGCCACACGCTGTACGCATTTATAAGATAAAATGTTGGCCTTATGTTATTAATGTCAGAACGTGTGCTGCTATGCACTGCGAAATTAGCCGCGTAAATACGCGAATTATATAACTGTTCTCATTTAATTCATTTTATCGTTGTCCCACTTATGAGATGCATGGTGAATGTCCCCCAAAAAAGCAGGGAGCTTTATCGCTTGCCGAAGCTGCTAGTTCTTATGTGTATTATTCATAAACCGCACCATCCCGAAATTGTTCTGTTTGTGGCGCCCTCCAACGCAAGACATTTTATTTCTTTACGTAGCCACTGACGTAACGCATTCCGTGATGCTGACGTAATCAATAACGTATAAATCCGTAGGCTTCTACGCGTGCGTTGGTTCACCCTAAGCATGACCGCAGGCGTTACCACGTTGCAGCCGTTGCTACCGTCGAATTTTCAACTTCGCAACTCGAACAACTTTAATGTGAACCACAGACTCTGCTGATGTGGAACCGATCTTTCCATTGCACTGATTGGTTCTTGTACTTACGAAATTTCTTCAAAGATGGACATTCAAAAATATACGTGCAATGAATGGCTTATGCATTCGAATTTGTCACGTTTTTATTTACATTTTTTTTTGTGGTTGAAGTTCCTGGTCGCCAATGTTTTATTCATGCCATTAGGGACAGCTTTCCTTATAAAAATGTACTGCCAAAGGTAACAAGTTTGGCATTATAGGCACATTAATTAATGGGAATACAGTAAACTACAGTACAGTACAGTACAGTACAAACGTTAGTTTAACAAATCTTTCAGAATAACAAGCTTTTAGAAAATTCCGGGCAGTTTTCCTATGCATTCTATGCAAAACCTTTAGGTTAAACGAATTTCAGTATAGCGGATATTTCTGTTGAACGAATTTGAGTCTCTTAAAGGACAGTAACACGGGCTACAATTAGAAACTGCTGGCATTAATCGGCGCTTTGGATGTCGACAGCAACACTTCGTTCGAAGACTATGTGCAGTGACAGTGAGCTCATTACTTGTGCTGAACTATTAGATATGGAAATTGTTTCCAATGTTCGTCCCAACAAAGAGTGCAACAAGGAAAATGCAATGGCAGAGGCAGATTCAAATACTGTAACTCTACTCAAGGCTGTAGAATGCCTTGGAAAGTTGAGAGACTTTGTGTCTCAGTAACTACCTGTGCCAGAGGAAGGGCACAAAAACATAGACTCCCTGGACAGCTGTGTTACTTCTTGCACTTTAAGAGCACTGCAGTGCCAACGAAAATTAGATATTTTGTCAGAATAAGATAGGCAGCAACGTAACTGTTACGCACTTCATGTATATTGATGTACATAACTCCACAAACTGCATTTCGCATGTTTCACTTATTGTCTGCTGTGCCCTATGCTGTCCCACATTCTAGTGAATATAAAAAAAAAAATTTATGGGGTTTTACGTGCCAAAACCACTTTCTGATTGTGAGGCATGCCGTAATGGGGGACTCCGGAAATTTCGACCACCTGGGGTTCTTTAACGTGCACTTAAATCTAAGTACACGGTTGTTTTCGCATTTCGCCCCCATCGAAATGCGGCCGCTGTGGCCGGGATTTGATCCCGCGAGCTCGTGCTCAGCTCTAGTGAATATTCAGTTTAGTTAATTTGCAGTTAAGTGAACTAGCTATTTCCTTGGGTCCCTTGAAGTTCACCCAAGTGAGAGTTCACTGTAGAAAAGATTGCAGGACCAGCTGTCGAAATGTACTTACATTAATCTTAACTCTCAGGGGCAACACATTTTGAATTATCGGAAATGAGTGAAACATCATTGAAAGCAGGATAGATCTAAGGATTACTACATTTTGCTTCAGCCTACTGCAGTCTTGCTTCAAAACATATATGACCAGAAGAATAATTGTAAATGGCCCAACATAAACAGGACGAAGTACAAGATTGGATGAAGCAGAAGTTCTGTGTAACTTGTGCAATTTAAAGTTACACATCCAAACCAACTTGCATTTATATTATTATGATCAGAACATATATAAATACTGCTGGGTGACGTTTATGATGGTAGGATCAGTGGCTGCATTCTAAACTGGACTGTCTCAATGTACTCAAGTCTGATTGTTGAATCTGGGTAAGTTTTGACTATACTGTGAAAAAAAAAAGTTTACACCTTTCTTTCTTTTAAAAACAAAAGCCGTCATCACTTTTTCTTGCGTTTCCTTTCATGAAAACTTTGTACTCACTGCTTTCCTGTCAGAAATGCTATGCAACATTGAATTTGCATGCTGCTTGTGACCTGCAAGTACTGGGCGTGCTGCCTGAAGAAACAAAAGGCACACAAGATAGACAACGGTTATTGTTTTGGGGCAAGCCCCAGATGGTGCAGATGTTCCTTCGAGCGCATTCACACATTTTCTGGCTGCAAACGTTGGCCTCACGAAGCCAAAACGTATGAATAAATATCTTAGTTTCATTTAGTAGCTATTTAGGATGTTGAAAGCATTAAGGGCCAACCAAGATTTTGACATTTGTTAGTGCTAACAAGCGTTTTAAGTCACTTTGGTGCGACTGCTTTATCGCAAGTGCACTGCGCGTGCAACTGACAATGCATATGAACAAGAATGTTGGCATACTTGCACGCCCGAATGTTTGTTTTAGTGTGCATATTCTCACATTAGCAAGCATGTCTGATCGAACCTGTTCTGCTCTGAAGACATATTGTGCCCAACATCTGGCATTGAAAGTTTTACGAAAATAAGATAATTTATTGTTTGGCCATTAATGTGCTACATGCACGTGGCCAATTTTACACTGCAGTTTTAATTTCGCTTTCACGTGTGTACGCATGCATGCAAAGAATCACAAACGCAACAGACACAGTTGTATTTACTTTATTTAATAACCCATGAATTCTCTAAACTATGTAAACCCTGTAGATTAGGTCATATGTAGTATATGTAGTGTATCACACGTGTGACGTAAAAGGCAGCTTCATTTTTTTTTTTTCTTATTGGAGTCCTTGTGAGCACTGCCTTTTATTGTGGATGAGTGATGAATTATGACTAGTCACGTAAACCTTCAATTGTTCGTACCAGTATGCACCTGCTCTTTTGTTGTTTTTTTTTCATTCAACTAAAATCGAGGGAATCGGTAAAGTTCTTTTGCAGGAATGTGCATGCTTTTAACAATCATTGCATGTTTACATGCAAAAAAAAAGAAAAGGAACATTGTAGCAAAACGACCAAGCATGTATAATACTACCTAAGTGTTAAGAAATTAGTATCATCCAGCTAGCACATTCAAGAAAAATAAAATGCTGCACAACACTTTTGCCTCAGCGTGGATGCTCTGCTGAAACGAGTGGAAAGAAATTATGTATTCCAGTGCATGATTCACAGCCTCCACGGAAATCATGCTCAGCTGAAGTCTTAGCACTACTCATTGCACCAATGTACACAAAGAGGAATGTGATGTGAACCGCACGGTGAACGTTCTAATAAGCCGTGTTACAGTGAGACTGCCCTTCAGTTTTCCTAGGCAGGTCTTGTAAAAACTGCGCACTCTTCCTGCGCATACGAGGAACAAGCAATAAAACCAGCAGTTGCGTAGCGTCACCACAAGCAAACAATGGAAGCAAGCTAACGTGACATTGTGAACACCCCAAAAGCCCACACCTGCTTACACACATTGCAGAATGCCTCAGTCCTAAACAACCTGATAAAGCTGCTAGAGATCCTGGTAACTTCTTCGGAGCATTCAAGAGTGGCCAAAGCTGTTCTCCGAAATGACCACTTTCTGCAACATCAGTCTTGGTGCTTGCCAACTACTTACTTGGTCCAGAAGAAGAAACTGGGATGAAAGCAATTTGTGGGCGAGCATACTTCCTGTCTGCATCAATTTCATGTAGCGCATATTAGTCTGGTGAGTAAAGATGTAAATGGCAGGTGCAATGTTGAGAAAAAGACGGCAGTGTAAATGGGAGATTGAGTAAGGGAGACTAAGATCACTAAGAGACTTAGAGGTTATGTGATGTGTAGAACATACAACAGGCAGCTTATCAGCGTGACAGAACGGAAAACACACTTGAAGGTGGCAGACAATTACAGTCCGATGAGACTAGGAAATTTGCAGGCTTAGCGTGTATTTCATTGATATAGGCAAGAAGTAATTTGGCGATTTTTGGGAGAGGCCTTTACCCTGCCGTGGATGTTACGACGACTGGTGCAGTGATGATTTACCTAATGCCATTCACAAAATATTCAGATGAAATTATTTCACAATTGCTGCCCTTTGCAGTTGCCCATGCTGTGTGTCACATTGCATAAAAAATGTCCGATGGAACCTCATCTATATGTCTTGAGAAAAAAAGAAAAGGGAATAACGCACATGGGAAAGCACATTATATGGGAAAAGTTACGAGCTGAATTGTGTGATCAGTGGGGCAAGTTTAATATGTTCTACACTGAGAACATACTGGAAACGTATGGTTGAGCTTCCACTGTATCGCATGAAAGTGGCCCTTCCAGAATACAGCTTTTGGCCTCCTTCCCACAACATGCAAATGCTAGACAGACAACACTGCATTGGCAGAAGTGCAACAAAGCCACAACATTATGGTATAACTATCTGTGGTAAAAAAGAACACAGTAAAAACCACGGAGGTGATTAACAGAACTTCAATAGTGCATGTAGGAGACACTTGATGTGTAAAATAATATGTTTCATAACGTCTTGCTGGCCGAAAATTAATGAAAACTCTGAATTTATATATATACTGGGTGTCCCCTGTTACTTGAACCAAGCTTTGAAGATATGTAAATACCACGTAGATGGACAGAACCAAAGTAATGTTGCTTGTCTTGTCGCTTGGAGATACTCAATTATTTTTTTTTGCATCCTGCCTAATTACATAATTAGACTTCATTAATTAAACAACTTCTCAAATATTATAATTCGATGAAAAGCATCACTGAGAAAATTGTAGAGCAACATAATATCTCTCGAATAAGTTTTATGCTGCTCAATACGTGCTACACAAGAGTGTTTTTCCAAGCATGAGAGCAGCTCATGAATATACGCAATGTTCCTCGAGCAGACAGTTATATGGCAGTTTTTCGTGTATTTGGTGGCTTCTTTCATGCTTGGAAAAACACTTTTATGTACCACGTATTGAGCAAGAGAAAGCTGTATCAGGGGTTTGTCACATTGCTCTGCAATTTTCTCATTGACACTTTTAATCTAATTATATGAGAAGTTGACTAATTAATTAGGAATAATTGTGTAAATAAGCAGAATTAAAAAAAATAATCTCAGTATCTTCAAGTGATGGCAAACATCATCACAACATCACTTTTGTTCTGTCCAGCTATGTGGCATTCGCATATTTTTAAAGCTTGGCTCGAGTTACATGGGACACCCTATATACAAGCAGAAGCCTCCCCGTAGAAGAATGACAGGACACTGTTGCGTTGCTGCAAACATCATGGCTTCAAGGACAAAGAAGTAAGCCAAACTATGTTCGTGCTATGACCGACATTGCAAAGCCCACACTGTCCCAACAAATTTCATTTTTCACACTTACTAGTACCACACAGACAAACACATTTTCATTCATCTTTGTGGTGCCGGCAGTCATGGTTGCTTCCAGCTTTCTTAGTTCGTCATCCCAATTTAATTTTCCTTCTGTTATGTGAAGATGAAAGTATATCGCTTCATGCTTTAAAATGTTTCTGTGCAAAGACAATGCTATAACTAAAATTCCCTATCTGAAAATTTTCATGCCTTTTAGAAAGCAGAGACAGAAAAAAATCTAATTTTCACTTGAATGCTGATTTTTAAGGAAACAGCCTTCCAACAATCACCCGATACCAAGTGACAACATATCTTGCAACTATTTGCAGCCACTCAATCAACACTCTGAAAGTAAACAGCATGCATAGCTGCAATGTGTAGATTAGTCACTCATGCGTTAGCAAAGTGGTATCTCTTGTTTGGCACAAACGGTAAGTGCAGCGACCAAGTTTACTTTGTGACCTGCAGGTAAAACCGAAAAGCGTGTGAGGCTGCCAGACCCCACATGTTCGTACCATGCGAACTTGTTTGCAGATGCTTGCAAAAGTTCTTGGAACCTGTAAGCCATTGCCGAACTGAATTTTTACATCTAGTCTGGGAATTCTGCATAGTGTGCCCTATTGAAGCTCTCCGTCCTTACCTTTCTATTACTCAGTTGCGTCAAATGCACGGCCTCAGTTTCCCACACGGCAGTCAAAATTAGAATCTTCCTTAATTGGCTTAAGCACTGCTCTTATGAGCAGGCAGACAGCAGATGTTGAAAGTTGTGTGCTTTCTAGCAATAATGCGTACAAAATATCTGAGAAAGCAATGGAACAGTGCACGACCAACTTTCTTCCGGTATCACTTCTGCAATACAGGAAGCTATGGTCACACAAATGAGTGCACCGTGAATTACTCCTCCTTTTTCTCGCATTACTCCCACCCTGGTCAGACCACAAGAAAATTCAGCTCTTTTGTGGCTCCCATGTTCACAAGACTTGCACGAGCACCTGTGCATTCCAAACTGGGTGCTCTGGCAAGACAGCTGCACTTCTGCACTCTTCGTGCAACAACAGGCCCCACACTTATCACAGGGTGTGGACCTCAACACTTGCACATAATGCCCCTGATTGCTGAAAACAACATCCGAACAGACGTGCATGCCATCTGAGCATGGCTGACTGTAGAGTGGACTCAAGACACAAATTGTGAGAGGCAAACACACAAGAGTAAGAAGAACATCCAAATTTGACCATGACAAAGCTGCTGAAGAAAGCAAAGGAGGTAGACCTTGATTAACGAGACTGTGCGGTGGCCAAGTTATGTTACACGCCTGCAAGTATGTTGCAAGTGTTTTACAAATGTTGAATTTCAAGTGCCTCGCAGAAGTCATTTTGCATGAATTTAATCTCTTCCTACTCAAAAGTCATTTGCTATAACACAGGAATATCATGACATAGTGGCGTAAGTGGACATGACACATGCTTTTGATAGGCAAGCATACTTGTGCAAGAACAAGGGCTTGGTGACAATTAGAACCGGCTACTGTAAGCCACCAGTTAACAAATCAGCTCATCAGTTTTGTTTACTTACATGCATTATCTTCAAGAGAATGAAAAAAAATAAAATAAGAACTACTACTTTCATATCCAATAGTTTACCCAGGATGTCCACACTATGCAAGTGAAGTCATACCAGACAGTCACAGGTTAAGGTGTCTGGGGTGAAGAAGCACATTCAATCACTCCAGCAGTAAAGAACCTTATTGTGCTTGTTTACAGTCACTCAGCTGCACTGTTACTGCACTGTTATATTTTGTTATTTAATAATGTGACTAAGCATTTTGTCAATAACTTATCTGGCTTACTGCCAGCAAATGAAGTTTACTCAATGCCCTCTGCACAATAAGGTCAGCTACTTGAACATGCAGGCTACCTTCAGACAAGCTTTCAGAACTTGTCCGACTCAATAATAATTTGCAAATAAATTATGCAATGGAATTATTAGAAGGTTAATTGACCAATCACTTGGCTGTAGTAAGAGCATGCAGGCATTGCCATACAAGCAAAGAAAAAAAAGGAATGCAATGAATGAGAAGAAAAAGGAAGTTTAACACAGTTGTTGATAAAAGTCATTGCACGGAACTATAACGTGAAATTTACCTGTCTTCGCAAGTATGCTGGTGATGGTATGAAATTGCGCGGCTATGCAATGCACTATATGTAGAACTCAGGTTGATAAAAAAGGTAAAACGATGTAAGATGAACACAAATGGCAAGCATACACTAGCTGCACATTACGATGCCAGCAAATAGCAAGCTACAGAAGGCAAATGAATAGGTGATATAACGCTGCTGTAACATTCAGTAAAATGCTGCTTAGTTATAACAATAAAATGGGGCTCTTAAAGGCCTCATTAGCTTGCAATAATAGTAAAAAAGAAACTGACATTATGCTACACTTCGATACTTTGCGCTGCCTCAAAAGCCAATAACACATATGCGCTTCAAAGAGGCTGCAATTCTAAGGTCCACAAGGTGTCGCATTGAAGACCCATCATATCAGTGTAACGCAATAAACAACAGCTGCAACAGTGAAGTCATAAGAGATCATCGCACGTTGGCTACCGTTTGATATGTAGCAGTGACATTTTCGATCCTTTAAAAGCAGCAGAATGTGAATCATGTGAACCACCTCTTCTCCCTCTCTTTCTTGTTTTTTTTTTTCCGCTACACCTATACAACAGTCTCGCAACAAACAACAGTAGTATGTGTATTGTGTCGTTAAACTTACACGAGTCTGGAACAAGCACTGCACTTCACTCGCCGACGCAGTGCTGGGCCCGTGTGCAGAATTTTGACAGGTCTACAGCAAAGACGTTTTGCTGCCGCACCAGAAGTGTACAGTACTGTATAAAAAAGATGCTAATGCTATAGACAATGTCAAGATTTCACGCACCGGCGCAGCAAGCACACACCTCTCCTTCTGTGTGCATCAGCCTGCTTCACTCAAAGTGGGAGAAAAAAAAAGGGGGCAGTGCTCCCGGGTAACTAAAGGAAAGGAGTGAACTCTGCAGATGAGGCCAGCAGCTCTGTCACATCTGTATAAAATGATAATGTGAAACCAGCTATCCAACAGTTGGTGGCCCTCTTCCAAAACGGCTACAGCAAGTTCACGTTCGTGGCCGAATGTTACTATGGCCACAAACACGATTCCACAACAGGCAAAATCTTAATGGTTGATTGACTGACTCGTGAGATTTAACATTCCAAAGGAGCACAAGAGTTCAAGAGTTGTGAGTGGGGCTGTAAGAGGAAGGCGCAGGATTAACTTTGAGCATCTGGGATTCTTTAACGCATGCTTGAAGTTTGGTACATGAGTGTACGCACATTGTCTCCCCGTTTGTGTGCGGCCTTGGCAGCTATGAATCGAACCCACAACACTGTGCTTGGCTGAGGAATGCCATAGCCATTAAACCACCATAGTGGGTGCATGTAACCCACAACCCCACTTTGTACTTCTTAAATACTTCTGGCACCAGCAATACGAAAATACAGAAACCCAAGTCATCCAACTAAGGCTGCCATCTTGACGCTAAACAATTGCCACAAGCTAACTCCATCACTTTCTGGAATGCCAGGAAAACTACCCTTTGTGAAGACCTTTCATACAATATTGCACAAGGACTGAGCTAAGCTTGCCACTCCGGTCATTTTGGGTGAAGCAGGCTGTTGCAGTGGCAGTCATTAACACATGAAGCATGTTTTCCAACAATTCGCGCAGTGTATAAATGATGCGCGAAAAGGATGACATGATTCCTGAGTGAAAGCTAACTTTCTGGAACGAGAAACTGGCTCATCCATTTCTAATAATGACAACACCGGCAATAAACACACTCTGGTAAAGAAAAAAAAAAAAGGAAGAGAGAAGCTCATTCCATCCATGCTCCTTTTTGTAAGCAACAAAAATAATGGCGAGTAGATGGGCGATGCCATGGAGCAGTGCACAGTTCGTACAATGTACTGCTGCACTGCATTCCTTGATTTCCATAACTTTGGCCAGTTCACTGCCGGGATGCCCCTCTGGCCTGAGCAAGCAAGGCATTGCGGGATCGGTGAGCAGGCAGTCACTCATGCCCTCTGACCCCGTTTTGATAAAGAAGTCCACAAAGTCACTTAGAAACATACAGAGGCACTCTGGTGGTCGCGGTTGTGGGGAACCGATGTCGTTGCACAACAGCTGTTCTTCGTATTGCAGTGCGCAGTCAATGAATTATTTCCGTGCACACAGAGGCAGCAGAAATGCAATGCTTTGACACACTCATAACGCCACTCGAGGCAAGATGCTTTCAGCAACAGAGAGTAGTGTGGAGCTAGCATTTGAGACGCTTGAGGGGAAAAGAAAAATAAGACGCACAATAAAAAAGAAAGAAAGAATACCTCACTGACTAGCATCCTGCAACATAAAACATCTGATTAACTTGTATTGCCATGCTATTCTGCTTAATGCAGCATAATTTAAAATATTGCGTGGGTTTTGAAAACACGCATCAATTGATCTCCTGTCAACCTCTAGTCTTTATGCAAGCAGAGAAGCTTTAATGCAGCGAACCTCAAGGGATTCTCACGAAGCTATAGAAATTTGTTCAAGTGAGATGTCAGTATGTGAGCATGCCATCAGCATGGGGGGATGGTGACGCCGTTCACAGTTCTGAGAGTTTGGTAATGTGGCCTTCAGTCAAGTGGTGCTTCACTGTACATAGAAAAGTGAAGAATGTATGATCGAGGACTCCAAAGCTAGGTGCTATCTGAAATGTCTCATCTGGCAGAGCAAAGCAGTCCTTAAAATGCCCTCAGGCTACAGTGCCAATTTGATTTGCTTGATGGCACTGTTTTGTTTTACTGTCACCAATTTATGAAAAGCTGTGAAATCCATTTGGCAAAAACGATGGACAGGGAACATGACACATTTGAAAAGCGAAATCACTGAGAGTTGGCTGCTGAGCACTGACTATCTTGGAAGTGTTTTTATGCATTGAGAAGTTCTCCAAACAGTTGCTCTATTATCGAGGTCCCAAGAGGCAAGCAATTGGTGCGGAGATTGTTACAGTGGCACCCAAAAGATTGGATATCTCATGTTTAACCAAACCATGTTAAACGAACAAACATAATCGGCCTGTTTCTTAGCTTATGACTGCTGTTCACAGTGGTAATGGCCCAAGTAGCCAAAAAATGACACAAAATTCAACATTTGTCCATTTTCTCCACTAATCCTTCCACTAAGCTGACCTCCTCCTGCCAAAGAAATGAACAGAATACCCCCACCAGTCTACATAACATACTCAAGTATATATGAGCATTAAATTATTGAATACAAGAGTGCTAAAGCTTAAGTCAAGTGACAAAGCTAGAATGACTAGCACTAAATGCCAATGTAACCTTCACAAACATTTTGCACTTGCATTTCAAAAGCAAATCTACCCAGGAAATCACATAAGCTTGCAAAATAAATAGCTTTTTTTTTCTTTCGCATGTCAACAATGATGACAATACATCCATGAGATAGAAAAAAAAAGAGTTGAGATATCTGCATAGGGCAAAATATACATAGGAAAGCATGTATTAAAAAAAATCCCCGCCCAAGCACTCCATACAGATGGTTAACCAGCGAAGCTGAAATGTGCAGCCCTGGTGTTTAGCACTGAGTTAATTTCGATGATTAATTAAACGTCGGCTTGGTAGGCTGCCAGATCCTCGGTACACAGTTGCTGCTTGCGCTCAGCTGCAGGAGCCTGTTCTTGTGCCTGGGCTTTAGCATCGGCACGGTGTAGACGAGCTCATTCCCGGTTCTGCTCACAGCGTTGCTGATCGAAAGCTGCCTGCTCCTCAGAAATACATAGGACATGTGGCCTACCCATTTTGGAGCCGGAGAGAAACTGCTGCGTGCGCACTCCACTCCGACAGAGAGCAAGGACGTCACTACTGGCACAGCCAATCAGGCGCCTCTCTTTCTACCTTTTTTTTTCGTGCATGCGCATGGGGTTGTGCTGGAGGAGTTTTTGGCGTGCAGGCAACAGATGGATGGACAGACGAATCAGCTAGCCATATACAGCTTCACTGAAACAACGAAGTGCTAAAGGACATAAATCAATTGCGCGTTAAAATGCTTTGCTTATAGTGCTTTGCTGCCAATGAAGGATGAAGTGAGCTGCCTCCTAAGGGCAAAAGGAAAAAATTATTGCGAAAAAACCCCAACTAAAAAGCTAGATTCCCTGAAATGGGAACAATCAAAATTCAATAATCATACATCAACATGGAACAAGTAAAACTGCAGTTTATTGATCAGAGCCTCCCCCCCTTAGTTGTTTTGCAGCTAAAATATTGGTTGTAAGCAGAAGTTAATTTGCGCCTAAATGTCAGGGCAGAACTTTAATGCACAATTTGTGACCGATTAAAGATTCATGGCTTCTAACTTCTTACATTCCAAAGCAAAAGTGGGGCAATGAAAGGTACTATTGCAGAGTACTCCGGAATAATTCTGACTACCTCGGGTTCCTTTAACACACAACCTAAATCTAAGTACGAGTGGCTGCTTTTACAAAATGCTGCTGCCGTGGCCTGGTTCGAACCAACAAACTTGCGTTTATGTGATCAGATGACTTAATCTGCATTCATGAAGGAAATCTGGCTGACACTTGGACGTGCACAAATTGCACGACAACTGATCTGATAATAGGAGTACAGTACAACCTCATTTGTACATTGCAGAAAGAACTGTGAGAAAGAAACATACTAACCAGGAAAACGTACAATCCAAAGTCACTAACAAATTTGGCAGACTCGATTGTAGTTGACATCTACGTCTTGCGAAACATTGCAGCACGAGACGCTGATGCACATTGGACTGGTAGGGCCCGAGAGAACCACGACACATCTTGTCATTTTACTATTGCATGGTGTTTTAGGATTGCGATGCCACTGGAGTGAAACATGAAGCCCACTTCATGTGCCTGCTACTAGGGACTGCCAGTGCACTTGAGTGTCACCTCTTAAAATCTTAAAAGCATACAGTAAGCGTCCAAAGGCACTGTGCCACACACGCTGTGGAACAGATAGGTGAAGATGCCTATCGCAATATGGTTGGCGGTGATAGCTGTGAATCTGACGTGCAACTATCCAAGAAGAGATTTGTTGCTATTGTAAAAGGAAACTGAGCACGTGCGGCATTTTCACGTGACACAGGCAGGAAAGTACTGTGGCGAAGCTGCCGCGGCGAGCGTCTACTGCTTTCGATCGCGCATGCCTCGCGTTTTTGCTTGTTCACATGGGATCCAGCAGCTGGGAAACATATCATATGATCACACTTTGGTGATGCGCTGAACATCGGTGGCAAAAGATTGCATTTTCCAGGAACATATTTAGCGGCAAAAATAAAGTGTAACTGTATTGAATCATTTTTTGTATTCTCGATGGCGAATGTTGGCGCCAGGTAATCATACGAAACAGGATCGTATCAACAAGGTTCTACTGTACTTAATATTGCCGGTGTGGTAATATGAAACTTACATTTAGCAGGAACAAACGAGCATGAGCGATGCCGCCATAGTCTACACTGCAAAAGAGTGATTCAAGCTGCCTTGTCCACAGAGAGGTTTTGGTGACAGCAAGAAAGCAGATTCAGCAAAATGCTTTTGATGCATCTTCTTAACACAATGAGAGCTCATGTGCCAAGAGACTGTAGCTTAATAGAATATCAAGGCCAACATCTCAGGGCTGCCACCTTAACATGACAATACTAAGACGGTCTACTTGCATCTTACAAGTTTCGGTCTTCTCTCTGGAAAAGCTTCGAATCACCGAATCAAAATTTGTAAAAGCAGGCACAAAAATGTGCGGAAAAGCATTGCATTTCTGCAGCCCGGTTGCAGTGGTCTGCTCTTTTTTCAGAGCACGATGGCACAGATGGCGCCGCTATTTCTGTTGTCTTCATGACGTCGGGCAGAGTGGGCGAGTCCCCGTCTGTGTGGCACAATGACATACAGCTGGCTGATTTGGATCCCCAGTGGCTGTGGGCATGGCCACAGCTGCAGTGGCAATGGTATCACTGGAAGTGGAACAGTCCGTGAGGGGTGTCGGCACCCCCCTTGTCAGCTCGTCAGTACACCCAGGAGACTGGCACCCACTGAGGACTGTTGTCCAGGGCCTCCAGTGTGGTCTCCAGCGTGTGGATGGTCTCCTCGATGTCGTTGTTCACCACTGTCAGGTCGAAGAAATGGCCGTACGCCTGGCGCAAGAGGTCGCTCTCTTTGGCTAGCCGCTCGAGGCTCCCGTCAACCTGCAGTTTATTTATTTATTCATTCATTAGATTGTACTATAAAAGATTGATCATTTAATTAAGTTTTGGGCTTTCATGCACCAAAACCACGATAAGCTTATGGGGTGCGTTGTAGGGAACTCCATATAAATGTTGACCACCCGGGGTTCTTTAATGTGCACCTAAACCTAATTACATATGCATTTTTGCATTTCGACCTCATCGAAATGCAGCTGCCGCGGTCGGCATTGAACTTGAATTGTCGCTGATACAATAAGCTGGTACAACAATAAGCTTGAATTGTTGTACAGACCTTTCTTATATTTGTACTGCGTTTTTCCCCAAGTGCACACCTAATGTCATGGCTGGCTGGCCCCCGGCATCATTATTCTGTCGATAGACAAGCCAACTCATCGAAAATGAAAGCGGAGGCAGCGCCATTTTTTCTACTCACTACAAGCGAAGGCTTACCTGCACATTGCAAGTTAGAAAAGACTTGTAATAGAAAAACATGTACTGCATTTCAATACTGATAAAAGACCAGGAACTGTGTACACTAGTAGAAGGTCACGTGATAGGTCACTTATGCACCTTCATGTTATTGCCGCATGGGATGCCCAAGGTAATTTTTTGTGACCTTTAAAGATATAAATTCACATTTGGCCCCTTTGTTTCCACCCGACTGACGCTCCGCAGCCCTTGGTGTTCTACAGCACATTTTCCTGCTTCATTGAGCGTGTTTCGCGTTGTAAGGAAGTTGCTCTAAAATCTGCTACAAACATCGCATTTACAAAATGTCAGAGTCATTTGTTCAGAAAAAGCTTCCACGTTGGATGCAGTAAAAAACAACAACAAAAAAACTAGGTAGCGAGCATAAAAAAGTTTAAGATGTGCAGGAATGCAGAGTGAACTTGTGCGTTTTTTGCACTGAAGACCTCTCTTGCACTTTTGAACTTGGCCCTTGAAAAATATGAGCTGAAAAAAATAGGCCCACTTGGAAGCCTGTATGCTTTCTTTTGAGCCTGTTACTCTGGTTACAATGGCTATCGCGACAGAGTGAAGTCTGGCGAGCAGGAAGCTTTCCATTGTTTTACAAACAACTCCTGCTGAAAGTGTAGACAAATATGTCCATCTATCGTGCGAAACCTAAAACAACTAGAAAATTGCCTGCAATGTGCTATCATCTATGAAAAATAGCCAGAAACAGCAGTTCTTTGAGCGGCTGGCGAATCACCGGTCACTCCCACTTCGGCCTTGGCCATCGCAGCCGGCAGAGCGCTGGTTGTGGTAGCGATTGGGTTAATGAGACAAAGAGGGCTCGTTTTAGCTAATACGCTAGGCTGTCTTTCCATGAGTGGGGGTTATCTCGATTCATGTTCTAAGCGGTTGTCTGTCCCTTTAACAATCGCTTTATCAGAAAATACAGCCTTTTTACAAAAAGCAGCTGCCATTAACTTATTGTTTATATATCATAACAACAACAGTAGCACCCCCACAATGCGCTGTCATGCCGCTTGTGACTTCTGTATGTTACTATATGGCAACAACATGCATTGGACTGTGTATCAAGCAAGTAAAGAAGTGTAACTGAGAAACTAAAAAGGTTCCATTATGACAACTCAGTTCAAGGTCAAGCTGAATGCATCGTACCAAGCTGCCACAAAGCTGACACCAAGTTATTACAGGCTGCTCACATATTTTAGATGCATTCATAGTCACCACTTGGTCTGAAAAGAAAGTCAACGACTGTAATATGATGTGTATTTATGGAAAAGATAAACATATTCCATACAGAGGATTTGAAATCCAAGCATTCAGTTTCACAACCTTTTTTAACAGTGACTACTTATTCTTTTTCTCAGTGACCAAATAAAACATGGCAAAGCCTGTCAGAGGCAACCACAGCCTAAACAAGCTGCTTCACTTGTTGAATACGCATAAATCAATTCAATGCACTTCAAAGACACAAAACAGCCCTGAAACGGAAATGTGTTTAGCTCACTGTGAAACGAAAACAACACTTGATAAAGTGCTTACAGGATAAAAAATGAGCAGTCTGATCGCTATTATGAATTCGTTCATGAATAAAGCTGTGGCCTGGTGAAAGGATACTTACGTCATGCATAGATGTTAAGGAAGGTGCTGCTATGAAGACCACATATGGTGCATATTCCCCAGTGCGAAGGATCTTCAGTGCCTAGAGAAGAAAAAGAAGTCATCTCTTATGTACATCAAATGGGGCACGGTTTAAAAAAGACAGCCATGAAATATGATGTTCAAGTCATCTTTTCAGCAAACGACTTGCTGAACAAGATTTGCAATCTTGTCAATAGACCTAAACAGGCGTCCAAGGCTATGTGCTGCGGCAAACACTCGGGGCAGCTCGTGGCATGCTCAGTGGGAGTGGTCTACATCCTTCCACTTCCATGCGGCAAAAAGTACTTTGGGCAGATGGGACGCTGCCTTAACATCCGCCTTAGGAAGCACCAAGGTGCGATCAGGAATGCAACAGGCTCGAATCTGGCCGCGCATTGTAGAGATTGCTTATGCAAACCTTTGTTTGAACAAACCGGAATATTGTAAAAAAATATGAATCAAATCAACCACGAGATTGTGGAAGCCTACTTCATGCATGTGAACTCAGGCGCATGCGTCAGCCAGACTTCTATCGCTCTGCAGGATAAAGAAACTGAGTTATTGAATGGCAAGATAGGCTAACACCCCTTCACCCTCGTATGCGCCACTTTACACGCATTTACATTTTCTGTATATTTTAGTCACTTGTTTGCAAAAATAAACCAGTTGTTAGTATAACTGCGTTCGTATCGTGTACTTCCTTTTGTCTTTCGTCCAGGTTGCACTGCCCACTCCTAGGAACATGTTCAATCACCAACTCACCCAGCTTGCCGTGTTAATTTATTGCTGTAAAACATAATGTTGCCGAATGCTTTGAAAAGCTTCCTGTAGCTGTTCGTACAGCACCAACCTGCGGCTCGACGTCGAGGATGGCAACTTTCCCCTGGGCATGGATCTTGCGGATGGTGTCCAGCTTGGTGCCGTACATGGCATCCTCGTGGGTGCCGTACTCCAGGTACTCGTGCGACTCAATGTCCGACACCATCTCCTCATGCGACACAAAGAAGTAGCTGCGCCCGTTCTCTTCACCCTTGCGCGGAGGACGCGTCGTGTCTGCAAGAAAGGCGATTCAAATCAAATGCAACTACCTACTCATTGTGCTACTATGCAGCTCATAGTTGTACTACAAATTCTATAATATGTTTGCATGAATGACCAGGAGACTGTTCCATTGCTGTCTATAGCACATTCAGACACGCACCTTCAACATGCCAATGCTGGGCGCATGACAACAAAATGGCTCCTATGCAAGAGAACCTAAATTGGCTTTTGCATTTGTAGCTCATTTCTTTAAGCATGGCTGCTTTGCTGACAACGTCATCCAGCAAATGCAACATAACATGTCCAAGCATCGCATTACACCACAGACACATACATACTTGCCTTTAAGCAGCAAGAGTACCTCACATGAAGCATTTTACCCATGGGAAAATTTACTGTTGCAATCCTCTTACTTGTACCTCTCTGTCTCTGTACTAACGCTTATTTGTACTGTATTTTTCTATCAAGGCTGTACTGAGGCTCCTGGGTGAGCTTCTGTACCTCTGCTGCTTTGTATTTTCTTTACCTGTTTTCATAAATTACAGTGGACATAGGAAATGGTCCAGTAGTAACTGTTGCTGATGTATTATCAGTTCTTCAACTGCTGCTGTGAAGCTACCCAGAGAGGAAGAAAAATTGGATAATGATGCTAGCTGTGTATCAAAGAGAGAGAGAGAGAGAGAGAGAGAGATAGGGAGAGAACATGCCTCAATGCAAAAGTTATAAAGTTATCACAGCACAAAAATTCTGAAAAACTAGATTTTCCCTGCTGCTTTTCCATGCAGCCAGTAACCTAGATTAGAGCACTGCACGGGCTGGTTTCTCAGGCCCGGCCCGAGCCCGAAAGTACCATGTGTTGGCCCACCCGAGTACAGTCCGATGATCTTAAACCTGGCCTGTACCTGGCTCTGCCCGACTTGGCACGGCCCGGTTATGTTCGACCCATTTGCTGTTGAGCCCTATACAAAGCTAGGTCAAGTTCTCAGTTATTGTGAAGATACTGTCATACCAGAATTTATTTGCTACCATTTTATTTATGTACCCTAAACCTTGCTAAAAATTTATTTCATTTTTGTTTTTCCATTAACATGATCATGCACGGGCAGTGCAAAGCGGCACATCAATGATCCCTGTCGAAAATCTACATACACTTGAATCTCGCTATAACGATGTTGAAGGGTGAGACAAAATTCTTTCTTTATATACGTTGCTTCGTTATATCCATTATTGCCAGTTACTGCAATATATGCCCAATGGTGCGCACGATTGTAATCATGGAAATAAGAAGACAGCTTTGCGGCCCGTGGAACAGCTACACGACCCCACATGCAATGAAATTTGAACAAAACAACAACAAATTCTTCGGCATGTGCAACACGCAACTTCTTAGCACCTGACGAAACAGCCTTTAGGTAGCTGCCTTCTGTTTCAATGTGATCATCTGTGGCATCAGCATTTCACTTGGCTCGTCGTGGTTGAGCAACATGTGGCTCGCAGCACAGTGCTCCGCTGCGCGATCTAAAAGGCAGGTGAACTTCGCTGCACCAGCTGACTCGGCTGGCTCGTCGCCTCCGAGACCACAGGAGCCAATGCTATCTCAGAGGCCACACCCACCTGCCAGCCCGCATGCCCCACCTCCACGGAGAAGTAGTGAATGCACTAATACTGATCTTGTGCACCAACGTGGCCTGGGCGTGACCCCGAGATGGCGCCGGAGAGATTTCGCACAGGCATGCGTGCAGTACAAGGAAATGCACCAACGCACCGCTGCGCGTTAGATACCGCAAGAAACACATTGCTGCCAGTATTAATGATCACCACATGGTACAAAATGGATGCTATGAAGTGAGGCGGCGTGCCAAGAATATGTGAGAAATGTGCTTCTTTCAGTTGTTGCCTTATGCTAAATTTTACAACCTAAAAGCTTCGAGGTTGGCTCCTGCTGGCTGTCGGAATGCTGTGTGCAAAAAAAATTTGCTGCTCAATGTGTTCTTGCGATGTGTCACACAAATGGGGCACACAAAACAACAGAAAAGACGAAGATGTGCCTTCGACTCCTCTGTCGTCTTGCATGCCCCGTTTGCACAATGCATCATGTAATGCAGCACAAACTAGCCCGTCAGTCTGTGATTTTGCTCAATGCGGCACTCACGTGGAATGGGATATGCATATTTGTTCGGGTAGCTGGCAATGAGGGTGTTTTTGATGTGTCTTCGGCCGACACCATGAGCTCCTGCAATGAGAAGAAATCGAAAACGGAAAGTCAAAGCTAAGCACCTTTTTCACTGCTTTCTTAATGCCAATTCTTTAACTGACACAACTACTTCTAGAGTGCTCTCAGTTACGAGACTAGTTTTCTTACAAACACTCCAAACTTGCATCAAATAGTGTAAAGTGCAGCATTTTTTTTAATGTCGTCGTTCTACACTTTAGCTATTCACAAGACTGCAAGGTACTGCAGATTTTGTACCTACAAAAGTGACAGAAAGAAAAGAAAAAGCACAAAAAACAACCACAGTTAGATTTGCTTTTTTAGATATGCAAGCCCTAGCTCAATTCTCAGTTCATTTTCTTTTCTTTGCACTATGCTTTTAGTCAGACTCTAAGAAAAGCTTGCATTATTTGGGGCTTATCTTGTCCCCAAACAATCATCATGATCTATCTTGCATGCCTTTCTTTTCTTTAATGCTGTGTGCCTGGTAATTCCACGTCACAAACAGCATGCGTAAGTATTATAAGTATGACATACCATTTATGACAGGAAAGTAGCAAGTGCAGACTTTTCAAAAAACGAAATGCAACCAAGACAGGTGACAATTATTGTTTGAGGACAAGATACGCCCCAAAGGGTGTACCCTTTTTTTTATAGCGCATACAATACAATATCATGTGGCACGAACCTAGAAACCAATTAAATTAGGTACCTAGCACACACATAGATTCTAAGAAAAAAAAGGGAAGAGAGAGCAATGGGTACAAGCCACCTCCCTTCCCCCCTCAGAAGGAAAACAACAAAAAACAGCAGCCATGCGCTACATTTGGCAGAAACACTAAACATTAATATTCAATGCGTAACACTGCAGTGAATCCAGAGATGTAGCCTGCTCTAGCCTTTGTCAGGAGTGCTGACATAACATTTTTGACTTTTTTTTTTTTTGTTAGATGCTGGTCCATACCCTCTCTTAACATCATGACGCAATGACTTGTCCATTTTCCACATTTCCTATTGTCTGTGCTGTTTTACCATAATGTATGTAAACCAACAAGTTCTCTCTTAACCCTAAATAAATAATAGCAAATGTCAACACACTTCAAATAATTGACTACGGTACTTGCTTCAACAAAACAGTTTTGGTTTTGGTACCAAGGCGGTGGATGTATCATAACACTATGATGCACTGGCTGTCTCTGCTCCTGCAATCACTGAGGCTTCCACACACAAGTGAAGCCAAAGAAAATGTGCACAGCTCACTTGTTAAATTTATTACAAGATCATGATAACTAGCCTTATTGCGACACAATGTCAATAAATTTTGTGCTGTGTCCTGACATTATGATGATATTATGATAATGTTGATGGCACAAGATTTGGCATATTTAGACCTACTTTGTTTCTTGAACAGATGTCAAGCATGCTTTTGTTATCCTCCATGCAGTGCATTATTGTTGGCATGGGGCGTAAAGGAAATCACAGAGGTGCCGGCAAAAGCATGTTTTAGTTGAGCCACGACCACCCGAGAGAGGTTGCAAGAGGCTCTAAATTTTCCTCGCAATTGTTTGTACCAAGTTGAAGCTCCGAACACGGCTAGTTGTTTACTTGAGGTGAAGAAAAACCCAAACACACCACGATTTCGGCATTGAAAAAGTGACTGTCATTGCTGCAGCCTCCATGCTGTCATTGTTAAAACCCAAGGGAGCCAGACGATGCCTGGACAAGCAAGACTCGTTCTTGGGACAGAAAGGGGTGAGATATTGGAATCGTGTTTAAGAATTCTATATAATAAGTTCCAATACATCGCTGTGCAGGAAATAGATACTGTAGCAGCACACACTAGTCTGTTGCTGCTATCAAGCTCCCGCTGCTTGCATTGTCACCCCCATCGTCATACCACTTACCCAGCAGGACAAGTGTCTTTCGATGAAAGGATGGGAGCCGGACAACTTCCTCATAGGTGACAACATCCAGCTGGTCGAAAGCTGCGTTGTGCTTGGCCAGATACTTGTCCTTGAGGTGTTTCTTCTTGCGGCCGAAGATGGAGCAGTTCACTGTAAGTGTGGACAAAGAAATCCAGCGAGCTCTTATCAAGATATGTGCAACAATGGCTAGAGTTTTGATCATGCATGATCACATGTGAAGGAAAAGAAAATCTGAAGACAGGAAAAAAAGACAGGCACACTCAAACCTCGTTATGGAAAAGTCGCATTGGGCACAAAAATACCCTTGCTACATCTGACATTCATTATAAGCATGTATTCTGTACATGTCGGATATTGTTGAGAAACGTTTTGGTTTTACTTTAATATATCTGATAGTTCGCTCTACCCAGGTTCTTTATGTCATGCTTTGACTTTAACTGCAAAATGTTTTCATTGGGACAACAAGCTGCTGACCGGACAGATTCAAATGCAAGCACACTACGCGTTTCAAAGTCGCGGAAGTTCCTGAACGTGCTTTACAAGTGACTCAGCCAAATGCTCTTATGACAGAAAGTAAGCATACGGGGACAGGTGGATTCAAATTCAAACAAACTGTCTGCCTCAATTTCTGGATGTGCACTTGTCTCAGTAGAAGAAGTGAGGTTTCAGTGTTGCTAGGCGAACAGCAATGCTATGCTGGAGTATATTGGTATAATACTCTTTTAGGACTCTTCCTAGATGTCCAGAAAGAAAACAGAAAAAACTGTTGGTATAGAAAATCAGTGCCAAACTTCCACTTTATGCAAGTGTCCAAGCTGTGACATTGATGATGTCAGTGTGGGATTCTGATAGCGCATTTCCCAGCAGAGCAAGTAATTTCGTGCGACATAAGAAAGTCTTGCCGCACCCCCTTGGTCGTTCTTCGCGTGTTCCATGGCGATGCAAGCCATCCGCCACTCCTGGAGTTCGGGCGAGGGAATGAGCCCGGCCGTACCGTCGGCCGTCTCTTTCTTGGCCTGCCACCAGTTGTGGTCGTCCTTGCTGATCACCTGTTAAGCCCCCAAAGAAAGGGAAAAAGAGGAGGGCAGCACAATGGGTGCGCACACATTTCTTGGTCTCACAGGTCTGCTTTCCTATTTCCTCATACTGCTCGCATGCCAGCATGGAATACGAACATGAGAAAACAAACTGCAAGGAACATTTGTTTCTTACATTTGCCAACATGTGCCATAGCAATGTGATCTATATACACATGCTTTTAGATAGTTTGGGGTCTAAAATACATTTAAAGCATGCTTGTGCCATAATTACATGACGTTTTGAGTACAATTAGACATAATAGTTGTTCTACATTGTTTTGTTTTTTTTCCGTTTGGCCTTCATTGTGGTACGACAGTAGGTGGTAGTCCATCATTAAAGGAAATACAAAAATGCGGAGCAAGCTACAATTGTTCTCAAGTGGGTGCTCTGAAGACCGTTATGCAACTGAGACAAACATGCCCAGTAGCTGTGCTGCTGCAGCAACCCTGTGCCATGGTAAAGTGCACTCTACTTGTGTGTAGAGCATGTACTGTACTGATACTGGTGCTAAGCACAGAATTTATGCTGAGTGAATGTGACTTCATTACTGCATAACTTCAATTCCATAATTGGGAGATTTGCTCTAAAGTGAATAACAAAAAAGATTATTAGTGAAACTTGATTAAATATTTAACAGCACATTGCAAATTGCTGTGCAATGATGTGCACCTTTTCAAGCAATCCGGCTATTGCAACAGCATTGCACTATTTGCAACTGGAGACTTTTTTTAATTATCCATGCAAAAATTGAGAGGAGCCCTTCAATCTATGACAACCACAGACATTAAGATGAAGTGGCACTCAAAAGACTGGACAAGTCTGCGCACTTCTGCATGTGGCATCCTTTGACCCCTGTTCCCTATTAATGAGCACATAATAAATAGTCATCCAGCTGCATACTACTTTAGCAGCATACAGCTTAATATCTGCAACATAATATACGACACTTGGCTAGAAAGCATGTTTACTGTTAATGTTCTAACAAAAAACTATTGTTCTAATGCACTATGCTGTATCCCAAGTGAATAAAGTGCGTTTTGCTTGTGAAAAAGTACATGCAACACATTTCGAATGCACCAAACAGTATTTACGACAAATGCATTTTCAGCTCAAAAGCATTTTCAGTGGCACAACCTCTCTTTTTTTAATGTCATCTATCCTATAGCTACTGCTACCCAGGTGACATTGCTGCTATTTGAAGGCCTATCATGATTTTGCAGCCAGCAAAGGTCACGCAAAACACCTGCTGTATCAAGAGTAAAAAAAAAGATGTAGCTGAGAAACAAGACTTTCTATGCCATTTAGACTAATATATCTCTGCTACAAAATGGCAAGAGAGAACAAAACCAAGTGGCTAATTGCACGCTCCATAAAAGGAAAAGACCTGTAGAATGTCCCCTGTCTGGAATGCAATGCCAGCTTGTGCACATGGAATGAGGTCATCATCCAGAGGGTTGTAGTCGAATAGGGCACGAACGTATATCTGGAGAAAAAGACAACAAACACACGACACCTTGAGGCTGCGAAAACGACAGTGCTGAAAAAGTTCTTTTTGCACAAGAGTACTGCAAAAGCAGAAAGCAGAAGCAGTCAAGAACTAAAACAACAACGCCACAAGAGAATCACCTGTTAATCGTGCAGCACAATCAGCAGCTAAAGGGCCCGAAAACCAGGTGTACATTAAAATTCGTTCCCGATTTGTGATCTTACAGCAATGTCCAGTTAATGTCCTCCCGCCAGACTTTTTTGAAGGAATGCAACAGCAGCCGTGGTGCAAGTACCATAAGCCATGAAATTTTGCTCTTTGCTCTCCCAGATACTCTCTCCCTCATCAATGCCCCTGTCTCTGCAAGTCTCTATGAGGATTGATTGATTAACTGATTGATTGATTGATTGATTGGTTAATTCATTCACTCATTCATTCATTCATTCATTGATCAACTTATTCATTGTGAGCGAGTGAGTGAGAGGTTAGTCGCTCAGGTTTAAAGTCCCAAAGCAACACAAGGGCTATGAGATGCCATAGTGAAAAGTTACAGGTCAATTACAACCATGTAAGTTGCCTTTGCAAGCACTCAAATATTGGTTCACAAGCCTTCATTGCATTCCACCTCACTGCAGGCATGTGTTGGAGCCCTGCCATCAGAGTGCTGCCTTTCTCTTCCTGGGCTTGGCTCCATGGTTACTCTACACGACCATCCACAACATTAGGGCAGACAAATTCCTCTTGTGGTGTTCCATTGGCATCCAGTTTTGCCAGTGGAACACTCCATTCAGAGTTTCCCTCAAGGTATCTTTTAGGAAAAACAGCCAAACACTCCAATCCTGGTGTTGTAGCATCAACACTAAAGCCAGAGGGCGGGCATGAACATTTACTTGAATCAGAAGGCTCCTACAGCACTTTCAGCTGCGGAATTTGCCCAACATCATGAGTAGGCACATTGCACATTGCACTCGTTTGTCCAGAACATCCCAACCTGTCTAGAGGCCCTTTCAAGATTCAGAGCAGTTGGATGCACTTCAACTGCCTTCAGAAACGTAAGCTTTATATGAACGCGATACATTTTCTTCTGACTTGAAAAAAGAACTAAATCTTTTTGAACCTTCTGCAACTCTGACAGCCTCTAACATTCACAAATGTGTTAGAATTTGCTAGGTGCTGATGTGCTATTGTTCTGGAACAAGGTATATGTTTTTGAACCGAAGAACGACTATACAACATAGTGCATATATGCTTCCATGCAATGGTTGCACTCGTCAACATAAAAGAGTTTTCACTTGTTTTACTCCACAATAGCTCGTTGCCTCACTATTTTACTGCAAAGTGACCAATCAGCACTAAAATTAATATGTGCAAAAGTTTAACAACTAATGGTTGTCAACTCTGACACACAAGCAATATGTGCCTGCTCACAACATTGCGTGTGCCTGAGAAAGCCAAGCTACATTACACACACTACTATGTTTCTACCATGCACATAAGACAAAAAAACAGTAGAGGCAGGCAGGACAAGACAGTATGTGAAAGAACATGCAAGTAAAATATACAAGCATGAAAATTATGCTAGGAAGTGCCCCATTTTTAATAGCTTACAGATTTAAAGCCAGCCTTTTTTGAACAGTTCCAGTGGCAACCTGAGCGTCATTATCATGGGCTGAAAACTCTAAAGCTTCTTTAGAGCATGGTGACAGGGCTAGCTTGCAAGCAGCAAGACAGTCATGCAGACTGTATGGGCATGGGCTCTTTAAGTCGTAGTTAATTTTTCCTGTCCCTATCTTAAACACCATGGAAATGTGTCTAAAGGGAGGCTAAAGCAGTTCATGACTTGTGTTCATGACACTGAGGAAAAGTTCTTACGGGAATGAGCTCGTGACAATGAATGTCAAAGCTGAGAAATTAAACACAAGTTTTAAGTCTGCAAATGTTTCCTGCTACGACTGACTGCAGATTTGGCACCAAGAACTCTGATGAAGAGTTTACTTTTTCTTCCATGACTTGCAGGAACGTGAAGAAAACATTGTCAGTAATCTCTACCTTAGCCTTGGACGAAGTTAATTTGCATCTCAGTGTGCCTTGAAAAGGTTGAAGGGAGCCAGAAAGAGGACAGTGACATCCTCAGCATTTAAATGAGACACCGTTTGTCATTGAGATAACGAAGGTACGAGTGTCTAGGATAAAAATTAACAGTAGTAAAACATCTACCAGAGAAAATTACTAGGCATACAATGAAAACTTCTTTTTATTTTGGGATATGTCAATGGTACACAACTAGAACACAGGTTACACAGTCACCCTGTCTCAAAGCTCATAACAAAATAATGTCTGAATACAGTGAATATAACCGAAGTTAGCTAAAACAAAAAACAGTCCAACGGCAAATTCTGCTAGTAATTTCAGAATAAGAATTGATACTTGGTAATTATTCATAAGATTTCCTAGCTAGTGAGTCGATTATACATAATCAAATTTGATTTTATGAGTAAAACTTCCTAGCTTACAACCAATTGAGCATGCGTCCTTTCCAGCAGTTCAAAGAATAACTATACGTTGACCAATGAGAATTTGCTGCAACAAAAATACAACACAGACTTGTAGAAAAAATACATGCACAAACATTTTTGAGCCGGCTAGCTATACAAATTGTGCCAAATGAAACAACCATATGTCTGTAGTTTTTTTTTATAGGAGCCATGCAACACCTTTTTGGGAATGCATGTAACGTCTGGCCCCACTTTAAAGGGCATCCCTTCACTAATCTTTCCAACAATAACTTCTTAAATGCATTATGTATGAGCACAGTTGCTCGCAAGCAATGCCTTGTCCCTGAAATGCCTTCGTGACCTTCCCCTCTTCTTCTCTACAACTGCTAGCCTTCTGGGATTGGTGGTAGCATGAACTTATGCCTTAGGTGCTCTGCTCACTCAGCTGTCATCGTACAGATGTTGAATTCCAATGGCAGAGTCGGAGCAAGTTTTTCTGCTCGTTTTGGAGAAAGTTTGTTCCAATGACAGAGTGAGGGCGGGAGTGAGGTGTTCCAATGAGAGAGTCAGAGGGGATTCAGAGTGGGAGTCACTCCATGGAGCAGAAAAAGATGCTCCGCCAAAATCGGCGGAGTGGACCGGAACTCTGCGTGACGTATTTCCTTTACGACTTTTGTCTGCTGGGAGGCGCTGCCAGTCACGACTCGTGAGGAAGCAAAAGCTGCTGCACGCTTGGAGAGAGAGCCATTCCGCAATTTAAAAAAACAACAGGTGAACGGCGCTGAAGAGACAAGTGACTGGTGCGGCGATGCTGGGGGCAAACAGCGGAAGGAAATGACAACACGCAAGGTATCCTGGGTAACTCGGCGACAGAAGTTCCGCTTCCGCCTTGCTCTGGCGGCACAGGTTGTGTTCCACTCGTGGATTTGGAGGCGTTGCTCTATGCCAGAGTCGAGTACTCACTCGCGGAGTCTGTCGGCCACTCCGACTCCGCCATTGGAATTCAACATGAGTTTTCACATCAGTGGAACGGTGTTGTTTCCTTCCAACAAATAGTGGCATCGCTACATTGTTGCTGAGATTTCTAAAGAAATTTGTTTCAGCAGACCTTGCTTCATATCAGAAAAAGGGGTATGGATTGCATGAGCGATACTCCTGCCTGTCTATTTGGAAGTGATATGTGTTTTTTTCCATTATTTTTCTTAGTCATGATAAACCTGTGCGCATGTGCTCTTGACTGTATATTTCCTTACGGCCTTCTTGGGAACTCGAATAAATTAGTTGCGAGTGTAGTGCTCATGGCGTCCTGTATTGTCTTTCTTATGTCTGTCTTATTTGCACTAGAATGGCTATACTAAGTGTCGGCCAACCAGCCCAAGAACAAGTTATTTTTTGCTACAGCTGTCAGCATGTTCTGGCTGATTTTAAATAGTGCATGAGATTGTTGCCATAAATTGTTGTTATAGCCAGGCTGCGTCTAAAATCTTTTACCTTTGCCTTGCTCAATGATACGCAATAATATGGCCAAGTGAAGTGTCGATCAAATTTTCTACTATAAAACTAAGGAATGAGAACATCTAGGGCTATGTTGAGATGACTCTCTGCAGTGTTTGAAAACAGCTCAGATACACAAAAGACAACGGGGCACACAATCCCACATGAGTAGCGACAAAACACAATATTTTAGCAATGACAGTGTTGTCCATTATGAGGCCGTAATAATGTGTGCTGCTATCATTAATGCATGTTAATTCGCAAGCACTGACGAACGTGTGTCATCACACCTGGCTACAAAAGGATGCAATTCAACAAACTGTTTGGGCTTGTTGATATGGTGCTCTGTCTTGTATACCCTTCCTTCTTTCCCATGTACTTGCGCTAAACAAAGCTTTCTCTAAAAGTATGCAAACCCAACACAATTTAAGGATTCAACTGTTGCTCAAAAGCACTGAACTATGCCTTTTAATCTGAACAATAATACTGCTGTTGAGGATATTGCTTCTTCCAAAGCACAGATTAGTAGCTATATCTAAAGAAATCTGGCCAACACTTATCCCGTCCATTGAATAACATAATAGGCATGAAATGCTTGGTGGGGGCCTGAAAATTTGCTCAAAAATGAAGTTGTTCTTTTCTTTCTAAATGAAATTGTAGCTGTCTGCTGTGCATGCAAAAAAAAATATCCAGCTCGAGTATTCAGGACAGCCCTGTCTAGCAACTAAGAAGGCGTATTTACCACGTTTAAGAAAGCGCTGCAGGGCACCTTTTGTCATAATCAGCATAACTGCATATTGCATTAATAAAAGCTGTGCATCTAGCAAGTTCAAATGGTTGACCACTACAATACAATGCTGACAGCTGAACCGCTTAACAAAAAGCAGAGTACATTACACAAGTTGTATCTAAATTCTTTACAAGCTATTGCACAACACAAAGAGCAAGTTCTCCAAAAGTCAGCGTATGAGTATCGTTGAAAATACTGCACGGACATTAACTATGTTAGTCTTTACCATCACAACACGAGATGCCTCATGAATGTTGCCAACAGTTGCAAACTACTCTTTAACCTTAATCTCCATTTCATAGAATAATAAAGCAAATTGCAAGAGGATACATGGGGAAAGTAATAGGAATGAGCGACAGTGCATTCAGAGAAGTTACAAGCTCATAAACAACATATGATAAAGCAGCTACCACAAAGCCAGTTGTTCTGCCTATCACAGAACACTAAGCCCAAATATACAGAATGGAAAGTACATCTTCCCACTTCTATGGCCACTGGTAGACGGGCTATTTATGTTACATATACTCATGTATTCAACAAGGTATGTGTATTCTGAAAACTTCTGCATGGCACAATTTGTGTGTGTATATACTTTGACACAACAAAGCAACTGATGACAAAAGTAACTGCAGTAATGCCTGGCAATCCTGTCATTCACTACGTGGCAAAAGCACATCGAGGTCACTTCTCTCACAAGTAAAGCCTTTGCAAAAGATCAAAAGCCATCACACACCTGGTTACACTGTACTTACACCTCACTTGCACCATTTAGATATGCGTATACGGCACACAATAAGCTAGAGCTTAATTTACACTACAACTGACGACAAGAACACTTGCAGCAGTGCCTTACATCCTTGCCATCCACTATGGTGGAAACATGTCAATGGCATCATTGTCCTTATAAGAACATTTGCAAAAACTTAAAAGCCATCATGCAAGTGATTCTGCTGCACTTACACCTCATTGTATTAAGTCTTGGAGTACTATGGGTACAACAATAACACCAATAATTGGTCCAACGAAAGCTCTTAACATTTGTGCAGAGGTTTTGCACTGAAAACCTTAGGCAAAAACTGCCTGAGTGCTAATGAGTGACAAGAAAGTTAATATGTATAGTCATAATGGATAAGCAGTGTGTCTATTAGCTAACAACTTATTGGCACTTGACAGTAACTCCTGCACCAGTGAGCCAGTCTGACTGCATACAGCCAAGCAAAACAATTGGAAAACACATTTAGCAAACACAATCGGCAAACAGTTCGTCAAGTAATCCCTCTACGAAGTGCTGCCATAACAGGTGTGAATAAAAGAAATATCTGGATGCATGTAGACAGCCCACCATACCAACAATGTTGTGCATCTGTATGGCACTCAACTGAGCCTTGCGCGCACATTAGCTAACATATACATGGTGTCCCACATAATATGCACTGAACTTTAAAGAGGTGGCTTCATCTATGTGGATAAAGCAAACTACATCTTGGTTGCAGTCCTCTGGAAAGATTCCTAGAATTGTTTGTTTTACCCATACCTGATCACAAATGGTTAAGTTTATTAATCTTATAGACACTACACCAGAGTAACAAGTTTTCGAGTTGCATTCCCAAACATCAGTTTCAGCTGTTTGGAGCACCCCGTCTTTTTTGTAAATATTTTTATCGCATTTAAAATCAAGTACAGAAAATTCATAAAAAGCTGGCATGGTGCCTCACTTGCGCACACCTGAGCATTGCTGCTTGCAAACGCAATACGAATGAACTGAATGTGCTGCATGTCTCATCTACACTGCACACACTCAAGCGTGTGCACTGTGTGTGTCTAAATTAAGGGAGTCGGGTATAAATGGCCACTGGCTTGTTAATGCAATTACCACTCTTTGCCTACATCAGGCACTTTGAATCTATCTATCTATGTAGCCTCTTTGGCCAACCAAGAGAGCTAAGTTGTCTGCTAAGTTAGACCAATAGGCAAGTGGTTGTGGTCGTGATGCCAGCATGGTCGTTCTGTTGTTGTCATTCCAGCTTTGCTATCTGATTCTTGTCATGCCATTGCGGTTCCGTCGTCGTCGTCACATAGTCATTGTGATATTGCCTCCACCGTTCTATTGGTGTCATTCCTTTTTCGTCATTCTATGGCACTCTTGCTGTCGTCATTGAATCATGATTATGCCACTGCTGTTATGCCATTGTCGTCACTGCGTCGTCATACCACTGTCATACCATCGTTGTGATGTCATGGTGGTTGGTCCATCGTTATGACTCTACCTTTGTCATCTGATTCTCATCACATTGTAGTAGTCATGGCATCACCGTCACGCCATCAGCGTCATACCGCTGAAGTCACACTGTCGTCATACCATCATCTTCATTTCAGAAATATCATCCAATTGATGTCACGCTGTCATCGTCATACAGCCTTTGTTGTTCCAGTGACATCATTCCTTCTTTAGCATTCCAGCGCATTCGCAATCAGGATGATTTCACAATCATCCTATTGTCATCATGCCAACATCATCATACCACCTTTGTTGTCCTATCGGTGCTAGTCCATCCTCGTCATGTCGTCATGGCCATGGCCGACGTTGGTGAGCGGCTGTCATAGCAAAGTGGGCCGATGCCGGAGACAGTGCATGTCACACGTAGCTGAAGCAATAGAAATATCGGAATGACAGCTACAAATTTTACACAAGATTTCTTCAGCAACATGGTGTGTTGTTACATTGCTTGAATGCAAATCGCATTAACATTGACAGTCATCATGAGATGGGTTATGTTGGAATATTTTGTGCTAAATCTTAGCAGAGAGGTGAAATTTCATTCATGCTGCATTTTGTTTAATACCACAATTTGATGCAGTACTTGCCTGTTTTGTTCAAAATTAAAACACACACACACATAATTGACTGTTTTGTTAAAAAAAAGCATGCACACACACACACACACGTCTGTGTGTGTGTATTTTAAATTTTGAACAAAACAGGCACGTACTGCATCAAATTGTGGTATTAAACAAAATGTAACAAGAAATTTCACCTCTCTGTTAAGATTTAGCACAATATATTCCAACATAACCCACCTCGCGATAACTGTCTATGTTAATGCGATTTGCATTCAAGCAATGTAACACACCGTGTTGCTGAGGAAACCTTGTGTAAAATCTGTAGCTGTCATTCCGAGATTTCTATTGCTTCAGCTATGTGTGACATACACTGTCTCCGGCATTGGCCCACTTTGCTATGACACTCACTCACCAACGTCGGCCATGGCCATGAAGACATGACGAGGATGGAATAGCGCCGATAGGACAACAAAGGTGGTATGATATATATAGTGTATGCATCATTCGTGGTGATACTGAACAAAAAGTGTGAGTTTTTTTAGTGAAGCAATGGTAGTGCCACCTATCAGTAGTGAGCTTAGGAAATAGCATCTACAAGTAGCATAGCATAGTCAAAGACCCAAACTCCTTTAAATACCTTTTATGTTCTTTTGTATGCCTGGTTGATAGCGTCCGCTAACTTTGAGAATCCCCTATTCTTAGAACTCCCTACTGTGTGAGAATGTGGTATTACTACATGTATTACTACAAACATAATGGCATGCCAAACACAAAAACCAATCATGGTATTGCACGAACGGGTCAGTGATTTCTACACCTGGCTTGCTTAACTATGAAACATTTGTTACAATCTCTTGAAGCACAAGACTGTCCAGTTATAGAAACATGATTCACACACCTAAAAAATGTGACCCTTAAGCATGCTAAACAGACAACTGTGGATACAATTAAGCTGTTGCAAGTGGGTACAATTCTTGTCAGCATTAATTTCATCTTTTGCCATTGCTGAGTGCAGTGATAGGATGGGCAACAGAACTGTTGCACCAATGAGTGACTCTCACTACAGTGATGCATAAAACTGGACCTTTGTTGCTGAAAAGTGAAAGCATCACTTTAAAAGCATTGCCCTCCCCCCCCCCCCCCCTCCTTGCCCCACCTTCCCATGTTTTTCTTTGCCTTTATCCTCATGGCTCAGCACTATATCTCAAGCATAGAAAACTGAACAATCATAACTTGCGACTGCATTTGCACACATTTTCTTCATCACCATGCAAAGCCTATCCAAAGCAAAACAACAGTAAAAAAAAAATGCGACCGGGCAGTAGCTGCAAATGCTTTACCAGGGCAAATGACAAGTAAGAAATCAAGGCACACTATTCCTCTCAAACAGAAGCAACCCTGTTCTCCCTTGCTGCTCTAGCGAATTGTCGACCAGCCCCGGGCTTTTATTTGGAAGACAAATTCTGCCAAGCACACAGAAGCTGCTTCCAGTGAGTGCAGACAGACTGAAGCTCGCCACAGTGGGAATGCACAGTTCTGGCACAGTCTCCAGCGGCCTTCGTCCAATGGTGTTTCCTGCTTCAGGTGGGCTTGTGGTCCGAGCCAATGGCAAAGCATGGAAGCTCATCACTTTGTGCTGTTCTCCTTGAAGAGTTTAGTTTCTACACTAACCTCTCCTGAAAGAGACATGGGACAATGTGTCCAAGCAGACATGCCTACCCCCACACTACATGACAGAACAATAACTGCTTACAGATCCAAATTTCAAAATCGAACACATATGAAACAAGCACTGAAAGGAAACATTAAATTAGGCTATAGTGGTAAATTGCTCTCTGTAGACTTCACATTTGTTCAGTGAAGAATATGTGAATTATTACTGAGGAAAATAAAACACCAGGCTTTTGCATTTTATGCTTGTACCATGAATCAAATGACATCTTAACGAAGTCATGTGTTGCTCAATAGTTTCACCTTTTAGGTACTTTTCATACAAGGAAGGCCTGCAAAACTTTCCGGTTAAGTTCTCATTTATTTTTTAGTGCAGTGTGACTTCAGCTCCCCGTTTTCTTTTTTCTGCTCGCAGCCAACCAACTAGCTATGCAAGAAGTGGCCAAAGTTGATAATGCAGTGTGGGAATTTCAAAGAACTGTTGCCACCAATATGTCACTTTTACAGTGTTTCCTGAAGTACAGTCCTCCAATGCTTTGCTTCCTGTAAAAGTAACCTACTTGCAGTTCCAGAAGTGAAATTTAGTCATGCTGAGCTCATAACTTTTTATTGCGATAGCAATTATATGGACACACCAAGTGAATTTGCACTGTTGTAGCCATCACCGTGAGGTACGGCATATATCAATCTATATGTATGCTATATAACATGCAGTCTATGTGGGTTATATTGCTACACCATTCTAGCCCTAAAGTTGCTCATACCAAGTCTTAAATTCTTGACAAGATTATTCCTACAAACTTTGAGAATGGCAGCCCACAAACAAATATCATGAAACAAAACACCGACAGTGCATGCTCTTTATCTTAAATCTTCTCAGACTTAAATATCAAAAGTGCAAAGCAATAACAGATCTCAAATATGAAAATGATATATTGGCGTGGCTGCGCACTGCCTCTGGGATCGGCCCAGGAAAGACGTTTGAAACATACTCGATATGGAAAAGTGGTGATAAAGTCGCTACGAAAGACGTTGGCTTTAATTATCAAACATAAATTAAATTGTCCAATGGCAGCATTCAAACAGATGACACCTAGCACAACAGCTTGTCTTTACTTAGCCTGCTTACGTTTACTTCAATGCATACTGCCAGTACAGCTACGAGTCTTGCACTTTGTGTAATATTCTAACATGTTGGCTATCGCATTCATTGCTTCGCCCTTATGGCAAAACTATGATAATGTTTTCTAATGTTCCTTCAATGGTAAATGTACCCCACCTGTCTTAATGCTACAGGAGGAATGGCATCATCTCTTGTGAGACCACAGGTAATGATAACATTGGTATTAGGTAGTAATTTTTACATAACCTCTGATGGCAGCAATGCTGGTATGCAAAGAATCTGTGAGCAGAATGTTTTGAAATGCTAAAATTTTATTTCTTTCACAGATGCTCTTATACTGTGCATGGAAAATTGCAATCTGGCAGGGTAACAATAACAAAGCAGCTATGAAAAGACAGACTGCAATGAAAATTACTAATTAAACAAATAGCGTGGATCTCAAGGCACATTCTTCTGTTACCAATAACAGGCCTTGGGGTTCAGTAAATGAATATACAAAAATAAATCCCGTCAAATCTCTTATCTAAAGTAACGCAAGTGTTCTGAACATTTATGTTTTATGCAAATTACGATTCCATTAACCCTTTAAGTGCCAGGTTATTTAGGAGGTGACGCATCTCCAGCGTCAGGTTTTATTCTCCCTGTTATTATAAAACGAACACAACAGTTTACTTTTGGTTATGTGAAGGGAAAAAATGATGGATAATGGCAAATGCTTTCCTGGTATGGTCTTCACGTTCCTATCTGATGTCAGTGACACGGCGAGACATCAATGCAACAGTGTACTGAGATGTGAGTGACACTGAAAGGGTTAATGTATCAACTATTCAGTGATCTTAAATGCCAATACAATTTGAGCAACAGTGATTTTGTAGATCCCAGAGGAGGTAAATCTGCAGGTCTAACAACGCATTAAATAAAACTGAGGTCCACTGGTGTTAAATGCAACACACTCTCTACACTGCATCAAAAGGGTGTCGTTGGTAAAATGTCTCTCAACGAAATTCTAAATGAAATAACAGCAGACTTGCTTTTCAGTATAGCCGTTGTCATCACATTAGTGCAGCCTCATTACAACGTAAATCTGCCGAAATTGTGCAGCTGTCAGAAATATCTGTGGGCCATAACCGGCAAGCCAATAACGAGATCAGGCCGCAAGCAGTTGTATGCCTTTCGCCACAACAGTATGGCCCCATGATATATCGTTGTTATGGCTGTCTCCCTGTATTTTTGGATATGAAGAACACATTCATATTACTTGTCGATATACTCAAATGCGCAAAGCAGGTACAGCGTCCAGAACACTTTACTTTTGCATAGATGTGAATAAATATGCTAGGGCCTACTGTATGTAATTCAGTATGATGCCACCTTATGTACCATTCCACAACTCTTAAGAAAAATGAGACCCCCAGGAAAGACATGACTGCCTACCTCAAGCCCTTTCAATCTTGGCACACTTGAGGTCACCGGTGCACTGCGTGCCTACTCTATGAAAATGTCAACAACTGCCTGCTTTTATGAGACACTCATCTCTTCAAACTATTACTCCCAAATCTGCAAACATTAATTTGTTAAATATGTTATTGAATGAAGGTATGTGCTGTACCTGAACAAAGAGAAAGCTCTATGTGTGTTTGTCTAGAGAAGACAACCGTATGGCAACCATATGGCACAATGTGATGGAATCTGATGGTTGTGTGTTCATTACATGCTTCATGTACATTACATTACATGCTTAATTAAGTACATTACTCTCTGTCATTCCTCTTATGAGCCACAAGATATCTAAAAATACATAAAGATTGATTTCCATTTAAGCACTAACAAAACCGACATCCTCCAACCAATTCCTCAAAATTATATTATGATCAACATTACCAGTGTCATTTCAAAGAAAATAGTAAATAATATAACCATACAAACACACAGGCAGCTTTCACTATAATGACCATGAAAGCACTTGCACATTATGTACGCATGACTACAGCTAATTTAGTCATAATAGATGCTAAAATTACTTCAGCTAATGAATGCTTCGAGAAGCTGAAAAAAGCTTCCCTGCAGAACATTGAGTGACACCTCTTTGTCAGTGCTGCAAATGTACAGCTTTAGCAGCATCAGTGTTTTTACTAAAGGGGTGCTTACATTTAATAATTAACATTTTGGTCATTGTTGAAAAAACTGAGCAAGAGGTGAATATGAGGATAGCATGTACACAACCCAAGTTCTGACTATCAGCTAAAGCTCACTGACGAAGTGCTATAATCATATACGAGCACGAAACATGCGAAACGGAGTACAAAGCTACCAACATGCCCAGCTTTCAGCGCTAGTAGGCTGTCTGCAACTCCATGTCAGCAAATCCCAGATGTTGGGCAGTGCATGTATTGTGCATTCTCGTACATCCAAGTCTTTTCTTGTACTATTTATGTTCAGCATGCAATTTTACTAACTTTCTCCAGCCTTCAATGCAAATTAAGCTTGATTCAATGCTGAGATGCCTGAAACAAATGCCTAGGGACTTGGATAAGGGTTTGCATAATCCCCAATTACAGAATATAAGACGAAACTGACTATGAAATGTTGGCATATTACATGATGTGACTTCTGCAACATGTGTATCAAGGCAGAACGGTTTAAAGTAGAGCAGCCATGTCTTGGCAAGTTATGGAAACAAAACAAATATTTGCATGTCAAACAAACAACAAAATATTTTTAGTCTAAGATGGCACGGCACCATTAGTATCTTGCAGATCTAAGTTTGTACGAGGGTCAAACTGGACATTGACCAAGATCCCATTGCAGAAATTACATTACAACTTCGTAAAAAAAAGAAGAAAGATGTGCAAAAAATAGGGAGCCTGACGGGTAATTACTGCTTAGCCTAGAGTGTGTAGTTTACAGCAGGTTAATATAACGGTACACTGTAAACTTCAAAAAATATTATCATTTATGCTTGCAATCCTCAAAAAAGATTGAAAAACACTTTGCAGAGAGCCAAGACAACCATACAGAACCATACAGGTACAAAAAAAAAAAAACGCAAACCGATGCAAACAAATGCAAGTAGCACATAAATAAAGCCAGAACAGAATGTATACAAGAAATACAAGCAGCCAGGCATCATATGCACAAGTGTTTTCAAGTATCAGGTCAATCAGGAACAGTCACTAGTCAATAACATACTAAGTAGCAGCAAATTTGCAGCTTATGATGGAACAAACTGGTCAAGCCACCAGAGGTGCCTAACTAGTGTATCATTACAACGAGAACATCCTGTCGTACAGCAACCACGAAATATTGCGAAGTACTGTGAAATACAGTCAAACCTCGATATATTGAACATGGATATATCAAATTATTGCATATACCTAACACTTCCTGTATCACCTGGAATATCGCATGCATCTTTAATTTTTTATTTCAAACGGAGTTGGACGTAAAATGGATACAACAAACTCCGCCATCGCAGACCACGTTCGCTCTGTTGACAGGCAGTGAGCATTCCCGCAACACCCTCAAAGATAGCAGTGGCGCGATGGGCGTTCCCGACTGCTGCGCACTATAGCTGCAAACATCGATCGCGCCGAGGGTGCCATTTCAATGTACCGGCGTACACACGTGGCGGCTTGGCTAGTTCAACAACGTCAATGACACATTGCATTTCCCGCACTGACTCCTCCTCGGTGCCGTGCTCTGCGCCTGCCGCACTTCGCAAGAACTGGCAGTTTGCATCCACAAAGACGTGCGACAGCGAGCGCTCACTGAGCTCACTCATAGATGCCTTGGCAGACACCACTTAATACTTTGTTATTGACAGTGTTTCAAAATGCTTTAATTGAGGGTTGTGGAGATCGCAGCAGAAGTAGCGGCCAAATGAAGACGCTGCCAAGGTTAATCCTCCCGCAAGCACTGATGTTGCCCTGCTCCCGACTTCAACTGAGGCTGTAGCTGCTTTAGCCCTTCTACGCCGTTACTGCGGTGCAATAGAGGGCGCCGGCCTATCGCTTGTGGATCGTTTAGACTATGTGGAGGACTCCGTGTTTAAGCATGCGGCTGCCAATAAGAAGCAGGCTACACTGCTGCAGTACTTTCAGCCAAATAAATAAATACTTTGTGTGAAGCTTCAAGTTAGCATTTAGTTCAGTTAGCAGTTAGTTTGGAGCGCATGTTCAGCTGTGGCGTGCACTCCATGAACAACGATCCCCGATCGCGCCCTTGGTTCACTGATTGATTTGCAGAAATTTCTGACCTGTTTTTTTACGTGATTCCATACATGGCTATATCGAACTGTTTCGCAGTCACCGCGCTGTTTGATAAGCCGAGGTTTGACTGTACTGTTAATGTGATTTAAAGTAAAAGTGTGAGAATAAAATATTTAATGACTTATAGAACACAACTGCTCTATAAAATAAGAGAGCACAAGGTCTGCACACACCTTAAGCCATACATAATCATACTTTCAACCAAGTTAATGCAAAAAAAAGCTCAACTGTAACAAAAAATAATGCAGAATCGCCAAACAAAAGTTTTATGTAGCATGCAAAAATTAAGCATAAAAAGCGAATGAAGGATAGACGATTTGCTGACTAAGAACCTCTGTATCACAACACAGATAGGTTTATTTTCCGGTAAGTAAGCTCTTTAATAATTTAACATTCAATGCTGTCTACCTCCCATGGGTAACATTTAAACAAAACTTCATCGTACCCGAAAGGTACATTTAGTTTATATTTGATGACATAAAACATTACTTCGATTATGTTTACATTGTAGTATTAAATCCAATACACAATACATTTCCTTGGTGTTGAGGTAAGAGTCACCTAAATATCCTGTGCAGTTTGTTGCGTATTTCGTAGCTACTCAACACTGTGAGTCTTAGTATGCAAGAAATTTCCACAGCTATCAAACAGGCGCCAAAGATAGTAGTGGGTAAGCCTTTCTGTGAAACAACAAAAGGCAACAGAAGCGAACATGTAACTCTTGCAAAACTGTCAACCACCTAATTGCAAACAGAATCTGATTCAGTTACATACCTTTCCCTTTTTTTCTAGCAATCATTGATGAGCTGTCTTGCTCGGCAATGTAGACAGTACAATGAGATATCACGTGAAGAACTCATCTTAATTTGTTGCGACTATAAGTTTCTTAGCTGTGAAAACTATAAAAGAAAAAATCTAACAAATAGCCAGAATGATCAAATAGAAAGCCACAGTAGAATAAAAAAAAAGAATTGAAAAAACATCATGGCTTCCCAAATACTGTTTAAACAACAACAGTGACAAGTCCGCTTCAACTCTTCGTTAGTTTGTTTTATCAGGGAAACATTACAATGGCTGAAATGTTTCTGTGAAAGGACTGATGTTTAAACTGCACCAGCTATCAAATATACAAGATACAGTATAGGGGTGTGCTCGAACCTTGTGCAATAGTTCACAAACTGAGCTCCTGGGTTCAATATGAGAAAAGAATAATCCTGTTGACTTCAAGTTGTCAGAGACAACATTATGACATACCTTCCACAGGATTTCTCAAGGCTGTATGTATCACAAAGACAAAAATGGCAAGTCCAAACAAAGGGGACTTAAACAGCAATAACCAGTTTATGTAACACAGGCACACAAGACAGCACCCAAGAACACTTGCAGTTATGATGAGACAGGCATTGAAATTAAAAGCATGGTATTCAACACAGAAGCACATAAAGCACACACCAGTCAGCACACTTTCTGGTGCACACTTTTTCTTTGTCACCACATTTTGCTCTTACAGCAACTCGCATTCACACCAAAAAACAAAAACAAAGAAACATTGAAGCCCACACTGGACCATGCACATTTTAATAAGATGCAATTGAACTTGTATGTTACCAAAACATGAACAATCATTCCCTCTTGTTTGCAGTATAAACTAATAGTGGCTGGTTTGTTCCTCAGAACAGTGAACAACCAGATGTAAAATAAGTATAAACAAAATCTGCAAGTAATGTTCCAAGTGTGCCATTCACAGTATGCAAGACAAGTTCTCTAAAGCTCCCCCCCGCCCCATTATTTTTTAATTATTTTGACAAAGACTGTAACGTTGTTGCTTAACTTGCTGACACCGTACGAGAAAAAGGTTAGGGAAAGAACTAAAGCATCATTCTACCACGAATAAGATGCAGCAACAGTACCTCGTCAAATTATATTCAGACAGATCGCACTCATGTGGTGGCCAATGGCACTATCAGATGAGAGCACCTACAGTTGTAAGCATTGTATCACAGTGGCAGCACGTCTAAGCACCTTCGTCTCTGCCCTACAAATGCCTTAGCCCTCCAATGGCCAAACTGGTCTATGCCTCAACACAAGGTTGCATGAGCACAGCAAAAGCTTAAAATCGTTGACTGGCTGTAATTCTACCTTGTGTTGTGGCAAAGTGTTTGCACCTTGGATAGAAACATTCTGGCATAACCGCATCCAGGGGCAATGGAAATCTCCGAGGCCTTCCACATTTAACACACTGACACTTGTGACACACTTCTGTGGTCCTTGTCCTTTCCACATTGCTAATATTTTCTTGCTTATGATCTTTCCAATCTGTCTGTCCTGATTGCTTACAGCTTCTTATTGAAGGCTCCTTAAGTCATGACTTAATGTTTTATTGAGAAGAAAATAGCATGGCTGACAGTAAAGCATTGTTTATTTAGTTATTTAGTCACGTAAAAGTACTGTAAGCTTTAAGTCTGTATTAAAAATATGCAAACCATAAAGCTTTTCAGCCTTAGACAATTGCCAGTCTGCCAAAGGCCACCTTTGCACTCATGTGAGTGAGTGAATATTGAGAAAAATGAATTAATGCTCTGGTTTTTCTTGAGTGTTTCAAATCTTAAAAATGTGGGCACTGCACACCATTTATAAAAATAAAACACATTCTTTTTTTTGTTGTTGTTACTGTGCTACAGTAACACCTGTACAGTAATCGTATATCCGAAAATATAAAATAATTCCTTCTTACAAAAAATAGATGTATCCAAAGATTAGAAAGGCAACTGAAGGTTCAACACAAAGATGAAGATTGCATTTCAAATATGGCAAAGAAATTACATATTATGCACCTGCCATCTGACTCTCAGATAAATGAACCCTATATATATATATATACTCACAATATGAAGAAAAAAAAAAAAAAGCTGCCTTTCTATGCCCATACTGCTGAGAAATGTGAATGCATCATAGTGTTTACATGGTGCCCATACTGGTGGGGAACATTTGAGGAGAAATTATGACTCGGCATATAAAAAATTATTGGATGTTTCTTCTGTTTTCAAATTATGTACTCTAGATCAAGTCATGTAGCACAGCTGCTTACGTAAAATGTTATGAAAATATCTTTCCCAGCAACAGGCAGAATCATGGGAACCATGAGTTGCCGTGACTGTACATTAGTAGCTAAATGGTGTTATGCGTTCAGCTGCTTGCACAGCTGTAACATTAAGCTACTACAATGAAGAGGAGCTAGCTCGAAAAAGAACCAGTGCCTACAGAGTTTGCTGAGCCCTAGACCATTTGGCAACAAGGTTTCTCAATGTGCAGATAATCATTGCCCATGAGATGAACGAAAAATCAAAGAAAGCTTTGCAGCTCACAATGCCCATCCATGCACATATAATGCATATTAATATGACAACATAATGAAAAGAGCAGCATTCTCTACGATGCGTCATATTTGCCTTGAATAAAGTTGCAGGCAGCATGCTGACAAAACAAATTCAAAAGCATATGAAACGCGAAGCGCACGAGCACAAGCCAACCCGCTACAGTGAACGCCACCATCGGAATCGAAAGAGAAGCAAAAGCAAAATGAGGCAAAAGATAGAACATATGCAGGCAGAGAATTAAAAGAAGGCCTTCAAAGGCCTACTTACTAGAACAGGCGGGGGGTTAATCCTGAAATACTATATAGGGCAGAGCAGGGGAAAGGAGGACAAAGAAAGAAGGGCAAAGAAAGGAGAAAACAAGAGAAAAGAAGAATGATTGAATCATTTTGATTAAAAACACAAAGGAAAGATGGGGCTCCACACCCGCCAAAGCTTTGTCGTGCCCAATATTGTAACATTTTATAAATGCCACATAACCACTACACTGGTATATTATGCAACAGACTGACCATGCAACAGGTATGGCAAGTACAAACCTTGCAATATATCCACGCTTGCAAGCATGGAAGCGAACTTACTACTCTAAGCACTACTGACTGTTCTACTCCAAGACAGGTTGGATCGGTGCAAGCCATTCGGACTACTTAGACCAAAAAAAGAGTCAATACAAAAGATAAATAATCTTTCATAAAGGCGTTGCATAGGGCAGCGTTCATAACCCCTATACCAAGCAGCAAGTTAATCCTTGTTGGTTGAGGACAGGCAACACAATTTTGTAACCCTCTACGTATATTACTATGTAAGTTTCTTGAATACAACATGGGCCAACTTACATAGAGTATATGCTAAGGTTGGTCACTAAATTGCAATCTATAGCTGAGTGTTCAATCTTTCATTCAGCAACTTGTAATGCTCAGAGCAGCAAATGTACTGACAGCATTCTAAGAGACAAGCAAAGTGTTTAGACCTCTTTCATAACTCTAAAATCAGCTTCTCTGCATTGTAGCCTTTCGTAATATTTGACAAGGCCTCTCTTTGGAGCACTGGTCAAGTGCAGCCTCAGAAGCCAGCATGCACAATGGAGAGCAACAACACGTGTCATGTTGTACACGACATCAGTGTTGCACTTAACCTGCATCTAAAGTCATTGCAATTCTCTGCCAAGCTGGAAGAAAAAGATGCAGCATAAAAAAAAGTTTGTTTGAATTACAGAAGGGGGTTCACACTGTGCAACCAGAAAGCTGCTAGTGCACCAAACATCACACAGCAGTAGGATGGTTCAAACTGAATCAAATGTTGAAGCTCAGTCACTCCTTGGTGGCAGTTGGCCATGACGTATTAAAGTTGTCTAGAACTTGTGGTGTTATATACTGTAAATAGTAAAGACAGGCAATTTCTGCGACTGGTTTGTTAAGAACCAAAGAAAGTGCACTGAACTCCTAAACTGTCACACAAATACCACTGATAAGACATAATACAAGCTTTCGGTATACCAGGTGTACAAGACATTTGAGGACATGGCTTTCAATTTGCCATAGACATCAACATTCTCAATTTATCTGACTAGGCACTTATCTTTGACTTCAACATTCCCTGTCAGCTATCTAGCACATTCATTCCAGGGTATCAGCTTCTAGTCTGACACAGGAGATGAAGCCCCTCACTGTCCTAGTTGTCACATACGGCAATTATGGCAACTTGAAGATCACCATATCTTTAAATGATGCTAAATTCTTTCTTTTTAGAGTAAGACTCCGTCTTATGGCCAATTATCGTCTGCGACAAAGTGACAATCACTGCCAGCAGTCAGATGCCACTCAGGCGGTCGAGTTTCTCCAGCAGACGGAAGCCACGATGAGTGAGAACCCTGAAATGCCAACTATGGCCACTGCCGAACAGCTTTATATAGCAGAATCAACAGTCAAGCTTTCGGTGCACAATATGATCAGGGTAACTGAAGAGTGACTTGCTGTGGACTTCTGCTGCCAAGTCATGCTCAATGTGGCGTTCTAGTTTCCACTATAAACCTGCTTCGCTGCTGTGTATTAGGGGCGTCACTGATAGGAAGACTCACACACAAAAACACAATGCTAAAAACTCACTAAAGGCTGATATTGTGAAACCACCACCTAAAATCAACACATACTATCTGATTAGAACATGCAGCTGCATCTCGCAAGCAATGCGGACTTGCTGCAAACAGTAATTGAGCATTCCTGCTAATTTTTATGTGCAGTAGGTGTAACAGCAGACACAAACTTGATAGGGTAGCTAGTTGAGCCAGATAGCACAATCTTTTTTTTTATTGCTTGAGATAAATGAGATAGAAGTGGAAGTTCCTTACGCTTGCGCAAACCCTTTGCCTTTCGAATGGTAGGAATGAAGAAATATGTGCACACATTGTGAAAGTTGGCACACAGACGGAAATCGAGAGTTTTAGCTTGTCTGTATATGTATTACTCTTTACAGAAATGCTAGGTTACGGTAAACACAAACTGCAGTAACAAAGCTGCTGGCGACATCTTTTGATGCTTTGCCCAATGACGCATGAAATGATTTTGTGATGCACGAGTGTTCTCGTTGAAGGGATACAGGAGAAAACAAAACAGACTGCATGTTGTTGATTTCATCATTGCCATTGCTTTACAGCAGCAGATACATATAGAATATGGTTGATTACTGCAATACTAGTTCTATGTTCTTTCCAGTTGAGGTATGTGCCGCATATGGCACCACATATGACTGCACACGTTCATGTCCCCGGTAACCTAGCATTCTGTGAATGATAATTATGTACATGGACAAGGTAAAACCCTCTAATAACATTGAGAATTTTTGTTTAAAACAAGACATTGAGATGGCCACTCAGACTGCATTTGCTCACTGCTAATCGCAAGATGCGTTGTCATTTCATCATTTTTGCTCAATCTAGCATGTTTCACGTTCGCTTGGCAGCAACAATGCACACTTAGTGGATGGTTGTCTTCTTAACCCCTCCCGTACAAAAAATGAGCTCAGTTCATCAAGACTTTACTTCCAGAATATATGGAGGATGAACCAATGTCGTCCAAAGATGCTTGGTGTCATAATACAGCCCTGGATCATAATATTAAGTACTCGGGGTCATCCAGTGCACAATGTTTGTAAAACAATAATGCCAGATGGCACGCATTGCCCCGGAAAGATAAGGCTCTTTGAGTGGAGGCTTGTTGCTGCGCCGACTACGCTCAACTTGAGTATGGCAGCCCCTATGGAAAGCATCACTAATTCAGCATGTGGTGTTAACACAAAAAGGAAATGTGCGCTTTCCAAAACTTAATCGTTTTCAAGTGGAAGCAATGTCGAAATGGCTTTGAATGCCTCCAGTGAGTCCTGGGCTCTCTATCTCAGCTTTGATGACAGAGAAGGGGACAGTGTGGACATCATAAGCTGCGCGTGGGCAAGACCCGACACCACAGAAAGCAATATTTCTCCTGTATAACCCGGCTATCCTTTGACTGTGTCTCCTCAAGTGAACCTCTAATTTGATGACGGAGTACTTCCTTCAATTCTTTGACTATGAGCTCACTGATCCAAAAGATGCTTATGTGCAGTGAAGCTCACTTTCAGTTACACCATAATAAATTATGCTTGTTTCGAGCAAATGACAAGTGTGGATGTGTTTTTAGACATACCTAGATTGTTTACATGAATAAAAATAATAAATACTAAGCTTTTTGCAAGTTTTTTTGGATTTTCTACCATCCTTAGAGGGTTAATGCCCTTCGAACAATTCTTAGTGAATAAGAAACCACTTGGTGAGATTATCCACTGCACAGATATTCATCTATGTAAATGTTTGCAAATTGCTATGCATACAATATGCCTGCTAAAACGAGATTTGTATCTGCCGTCTTGCCAGATAACCTTTCTAGTGAATCATTGTTTTTCATTGGTGGATTCGGAGAGACTAAGGACTATATTACACGAGTTTCATTCTTTTAGAATTACGCTTTCTGGTTGGCACTTGTGCCTAGGCTTGCAGTTGAAAGAAAAAGTGTGACATTACATTCGCTCGGTAGCCATGAGTCCCTGTACTGTGAACAGAGACTTCGCCTTATACGCCACAGCAACATCACCGCCCAATGGAAGCATTTCCATGGCAACAACATGATGAAAACTGTTTTAATAAAGATCAATTTCAGTTTTGCTGTGTGATATTAGCACTTTGTGTTTACTATTATTCCAGTCCTGCCTACTTCCTAAAAGTTGACTGCGCCTCATAGCAGTGCCACTGCATAGAAGTGTCTAAATTAACAAAGTTCCTGGTAAGGAAAATAAAAGAAAGGCCAATATATCTGTTTTTCAATAGGCTGTCAATACATAAATATACAAAAGAATAGGCTTAGGAGAGTGTAGGTGTCAGCATGCGGAAAACAATAAGCCAACAGACAAGTTGTAAATAACATGTCATCTAATAATTTAAATGAGCCTAAGCAAGAATGGAGTCAAGCCAAGGTCTGCTGTGCATGTGTTAAGCCCAGACCACACGTACGCTTGCAGACGCGTGCAAGCTCGCGTCTGCGCACCCACACATGCGCAGATGGGTGTGGCATGGCTCATACGCGTCAAAACATGGCATTATCTTGGGGAACAGCTCCTCTCTGTTATCGCGCGCTTGGGCTGCCTCGCGTCTGCGCACCTGGGTACGCAGCTACGGCGCAGAACATTCAACTCTCAGCGAAGCAGATTTATATCATGCAAGAAAGCACGTCTTCTTTCCTTATTGTGCTGATGTAACAGCTATAAAAATATATCAATTACATTTATAGATATCGAAGCATTTTGAAACACTGTGAATAACAAAGTATGAAGCGGTGTCGGCCAAGGCATTTGTGAGTGAGCCCAGTGAGCGCACCCTGTCGCACGTCTTTGTGGATGCAAACCGCCATTCCTCGTGAGGCGCGGCAGGCGCTAGGTGCTGACGCAAGGTTGTGTGCGTCTGCAAGCATACGTGTGGTCTTGGCTTTAAAAGCAGCTTCCCACAAGCACAACCAGCTTCATGTTGCTGCTTTTACAAAAAATAAAAAAAAAATAAAGAAAGTAAGTAAGAAGGAACAAAAGAAAAAGAACGCCAGCAGTGCCTAATAGGGCGTGCAGTGTCACAGGAATATAGGATGCCACATGTGATGCTGACACTGTCTTGGTTAGCAATAATGGAAAAAAAGGAAGCAACAGCACCAGTATCCACTGGGTTGATGCATTAAACACATTTATTATATCTCATCAAAGCAAGTAACTACTCAGCTGGCCTTGAACTATTCAACACAAGAAAACAGACCATGGACAATAAAATCTGGTACAGTGTAAGCGGCTCATCTGTAGATAAATAAACGCCAAAAACTGAGTGTAACAAACTCAAAAAAAGCAAAAGAAGCTTGCATAACAACTACAAAACTGACACACAAAGGAAACAAAGCAATAATCTATAACACCAATGGCTATTTTTGAAGCCTGTCATGGATGAATATCTATGAGTTTGCAAAATGCTTTGAACACAGAGCTGCATGGTGTGTATTGCACTTCCTTTATGAAAGAAAAGATAAAGATCAAGCTAGAAGCTAAAAGATACAGCCTTTGTGAGCGCTGGACGTTGCACTCATGGAAGCCCATGGGGTGTAGAGCCTCCCATCATGAAATTATCAGTTAAATGTGCCTTTCAGACTAATCGTATTTCAAGCAAGAGTAGCCTCATGCCTCTCCAGCAAGGAACACAACAGTTATTATTCTTGCACATATTCGTAACGTTCCCAACGCACACTGCCTAAGCTACTCTAACTTGCCTTGTAAAAAGCAAGAAGGTCGGCTGCAGCATTCAGATGTTTTATAATCATTGTTCCCACACAACTGAACACCCAAGACATCTAGCCAGCAGAGCTTTTGACTTGTGAAACAGGAACTGAACACCGCAACATTACAGAGACTGGGCTACACTACTGCATAATGCATCTCTGTGTGATGCAGCGTATTATTGCAAGGCCTAAAGGTTTGAAACACTGGTCCACAAAGACAATAAAAACTTGTGTGTCTTCATCATGAAGCTATATTATGAACAGGTGTTTCAATACGTGGAATGTGGGCGCATTGAGTATACATGCTGACTCAGGACGCTAACGTAGTATAAGTTTGAAGACTGAATGTCTAACTTGCTAGAGGGATAACACTGTCATTAGAAAGTATATTATTTCACATCATTTGCTAAGCCTGTGGTACTTTAAGTGCCATATTTCAGGGCAGTTTTCATACTTGAGCTAATGAGCAATGCAAATATAGAATCTAGTTAAGTGTGAGCTCAGGAGAGCCTTGAGTTTTTGAACCAGGGGCTTTCTAGCTGCGTCACTGAATGCACTGCACTAAGGCCACTTGGCATATAGCAAGAGAGTCACACAGATGTTTGACAATCCATAACAGTGTTAGCTTTACCACCATTGCATGCAGCAGCCAGAAAGCAGCATTTGTATGAACTTCCCAGCATCTTTACGGGGGCTGCTAATGCCATTCAACTGCAATGAAAATTATTTATATCTGTGAATGCTTTTTATAAGGATGAGGAAAAAATATGTCTGGGGAAAGTCAATGTCCTTGTTTGGGCTAGCTGCAGTAGTCATGTTCCCATGACTTCTCTTTTCTGCAGCTGTCTAATTATAGGGTGGGTTATACAGACACCCCTAGTTCAAGTACTTAACATCTGACAAGTAACACGTGCGACAGTGAACCAGGCACCTAAGCATGCAATGTGTTGCTGAGTCATTATCAAACCGTATGTGCTATACTTAATTAACGGGTGCAGCAAATGACAATGCGCTTATGTGTGCAACAAAAGCTGGAAATCAACACGAATTAGCAAAACACAATGGGTGCAGAATAAAGGGGGCCACAAGTCAGACACGAGCAACTGACAAACCAGAGAAAAAACAACATGACAATAACAAGGCAACTAGAACAGTTGTGCTCGATATAGCATGAGAAAACGTTTGCTCTAGTGTGGCTACTCAAGTTTTGAAACCAAGCTGAAATTTACACAAGAACAGCACTCTCCTTTGAGTTTCCAGTAGTACGAATTCCAAACAATATACAACGATGGCCACCACCAGGATGGCTTTCTAGAACTGCTGTGTATCATTAATGGCGCTTCATTCAAAGCTCACAAGCGTATTTATGCGACTAAATGGCATGAGGTGCTGTTTGCCCTGTGCAACAAAAACAGCGAGACCCAACCAGTGCTGCTGCTGGTTGCTGCCACATAGATATGATCCACAAATGGCAGCTCTTGTTGACCGTGCAACTTTTACAAGGTGTGGCTGGTACATACATCACTGGCATTTTCTGATCTGTTGATCATTGAAAGAAAACTAAGTTTGTTGATAATTGATGCACCGCAGTGACATGAAGGCTTCAAGCATACCATTTAAGGCTGCTGTGGGCATCTAATTTGATGTTTTACTTCTTCTTCTACAATATGCAGCATTATTTGATTTAAAGTGGATTTGACCTATACCTTCATTGTTCTCAAACTTTTACCAAATCTCCCTTGAGTAGTTTCATAAAAATGCATGAGAAGCTTGAAAACTTACGCATAATGAATATCTTCAGCTAAGATGTGAAACAGGCACTGTATCGCAAGCAGTACTGCTTCTGAAATATACCAATACAATGTGCCAACTTTTGCCTGTGTTTATATTGAATAAGGGTGATGTTATAATACTAGTCAAAGGCACTTTATCCCTTGTATCACATATTATGGTACTGCTTCACTGGCTTTTTTATGTCTCAAATGAAACAAGGAGTGGTTAATAAGTGCCACTATATACAAGAATGCTCATGCATGTGAAATTATTTCGCTATGAGTTCATGAATGTGCAAAGTGTGGATCTCTGGGAAAGTGAAGAGGACCTAAGCAATTCATCTTATGAACTAAACAGAGAACCTTAGAACTGAACAAAGATCCTTACAACAGCAGAGATGTGCTAGCACAGGCATATACCGAAATACCAGAAGACCAATCAAGCAGCAGCAGCACTGGTGATGACATGCTGTGATCAATTATAATGCACTAGAAGTGTTCTTGCATTTCACAACTCTTCTTTCAAAAAATAAAAGATGCAAGAATGAAGACACTTCAAAGTGATGATGAAAAGTAATGACTGCCACTGCTGACATTGTTGCACCAGCAATTTTGGTAGAACCCAGTTGGTGATTGCAAGAGTTTGCACACTTATGTTGAATGCAGTACCACCAAGATGCTGTCACTAGCAGTGCTCTTTGCAATATGCATTGCATTGTGCTTCACTGAATTTCATATTTAAAGTACCAATAGAAACTGTTTGGTAGAGAAGGAGGTCAAGAACAAGAAAAGAAAGCACAGGGAAGCACCCTACTAGGCTATTGACACTTCCCCCCTAATGCTTGTGGGTCATTTATAATGACTTTGATGCCGCAAACCAATTATAAAACTAAAGAAAGAAAAGCTACCTTCAACTATGCCACATAATGTGAAATACCAATGCTCCTTGATCTGCACAACTGTGCTAGGTGCCTTGTTCTGTAGCATAACAAAACAATAAAGCACATAAATAAAGAACACAACAGTGCAGGGTTTAGCATAAAACGCAGCTCCAATGTGCATTGCTCATTCCACTTTCAATGGCAAGTCCAGCACATTTGTACTAAGCTCATACGTTATACACCAACGCTTCAACGGATGTGAAATGAATGGATCTATATACCTTGATGCTGAAACCAAATCCTATATCACGTAATTCCATAATCATGCGATACAGATGCATCTGAGGCTGAATATACTGACACTTATTCCTAAAGCTATACTGAAGCCAATTCCTGCATCAAACAGTTCCTTCCACATCCAGTGCAGACACAATCTGTTTCGAGCTTGCCTGGTTTGCCTCATGCTACTATTGATGAGTAAACAATATATGCAGTTGTACGATTTTGCTTTGCCACTTAAAGATTGTTGTTAATGTTATCTATTAATTTCAATTAAACAAACAAAGGACTAAGGGAGTTTCAGATTCCTTAAAGAATCACTCTGCTCTCTCTCTTCACATCGGTTTGTGTGACAGTACGGGCATCATGATAAGATGCACCCCTCAGCCACTCTTCATAGCTTTGCTCATTGAGCAACAAGAGCCTGCTCATAATTTCAGAAAGCATTAACAGGGCTCACATGCTTCTGCATGGGCAAACTTCCTGAGCCGGGAATCTATACCAGCAAAGCATGCACTCAACAGGACAAAGAAGAGCCAATGCTTCAAGGCATTTCGCCTGGTTCTTGCTGTTCCAAAACAACTGGTATCCAGGGGTTAAGCAATTAAACTGAAACATTGCACATTAAGAAGCAGCCTCATGATAAAGCTTGAACAAGTTGGTTGGACTCGATTTCAACTAACGTTATGACGACTAGACTAACACTATGAAACAGATGAGGACAACACTGTCCTCATCTTTGCGTTTCTTGTCGTCTTTGTCTAGCATTCCATGCTGTCAAGTGGCAATCCCTTCACATTACTTATAACAGGTAAGGTGCTATTCTCAGAAAGGAACGAAACAGGGAGGCAGCAGACTGTCTAAGCATAAAAGGAGCGATCTTGAGGGCTAAAGTGGTGACAGCGCCTTCTGGTGGCCTCTCTCATTCACAACAAATAAGTGTGCCGCGTGTCACAAGCGACATACGGAGGCACCGCCGGTGGTACAAAAGTCGAGCCTGTGGCCCAGCTCGGAGGCGTACTGAAAGATTACCTCACACGGTGGCGGGGCACTGCGGTAGCTGGGCACAATCTTGAAGGTGACGCTACCCCGTGCATCCCTCTGCATGGTGACAAGAACAAGAAAGTTGTCAGCTGGGAGATCGGACTGGGAGGAGCTACAGAAAGCTCCGTTCCACAAGAAGTGAACATAAAGATAGCAAGGGCATCCACTGGAACTTATCAGAAGCTAAGCTAAGCATATAGTAAATGCTTGTTAATTTGAACTTCACAGGCATGCTAAGAACATCCGTAGTGCGTAAGATTTAAAAAACAACAACAATGCACATAAAAAAAAAAGATAATAATGCCCGCATTTATGGACAGCTTTCTCTGGCTATGCAGGCAAAACCACAAAACTACAGTGCATACGTGAGACCTCTGCTTAAAGGGCCCCTCACCAGGTCTGGTCATTTTGAGCTGACAAGCGCAGAGCATACAATGCACGCTAACAATCATGTTTGCAAAGAATTACATTGCTACGCGCCGCAGAAAGGTCTGAAATTTCAATCCGAATGCCGTTTTCCCTTTCCCTCGTGGCGACCACGCTCCAAGCCGGACGGTGACGTCGTGTCCCTGCGCCTACGTAGTTGTGTCCGCAGTGTGACGTTGCTCATGGTGACAGGTGACTTTAGAATTATTCAAGGCGACATCTGTTATTTGTGTGATCTGTTGCTTGAATTGATGAATTGAAGTTCAGAGAAATAATAAAACACACAGACAGAATGTCTGTGTGTTTATTGTTTTACTTCGCACCAAAGCAAGAAAGATGTACTTTCGTTTCGTCTGCTTGTTCCCACGATCGTGGAGTCTCGTGCACAAGTACCGAAACTATGCCATTTTCTACCGTGTTCCAGCACATGATCATGCTCCGAGATCCGCTTGTTCTGCCTCAGTATTCATGTAGCACTGAATTATACTGCTAGTCATGTATCCTTGTGCACAGTGTGCAAAATCGTGCGTTGCACGAAACGAGACATTACAACAGCTCGCACGCAACGCCATCAGAAGAAGTGCGCAGCACCTTAAAAAAAATGTAATCAGATCTATGTGAAAGAAACAAGTGGGGTGCCTCAGAGGGGCCGGAGTAAAGGGTCTCCTGTGAATCTTGACGACCCGTAGACATATTGCTGTGCCAGTACGAGGCTCGGAAACAACAATAAATAACATAGATGCACTGCGCACCACCATAAATACACCAGTGTTATCAAGCGGGATCGGCACATTGGCTTGTCAATTGCAATCCAACCAAGCCAAGTGCTGACCAAAACGTTCACGCCCCCAACAGAGTTTTCGGACATGGAGGGGACTGTGCGTGGATACATACTACACTACAATGGCCATCAGTCTAACCCGTGCATCCGATCTCACGCTTGATCACCGAAAAGGTCTATGAGTGGGAACATATTTGTAGCAAGCTTCCCACAAAGGCTTGCCACTAGCCACTCAGTTGGCCACAGTGCTGATGTCGCTTCTTTGGGAGTGGCAACCAAAGTTGCAGTTTCATGCCAATCGACATGACGGCAACATTGTTCATGGCCGCCATGCTTGTGGCATCACACGCATGATTAATGCCCAAAGCACCATGTGGCGTTTTATATTTCCACTATAATACTGTCGTGATACATTGGTGCCAGGGGTAGGTGGCGGTGCTACAGGAATTGTGCAGGTTCGAAAAATCAGCTGCCGAAAACAATCGGTCGGCAACTGTATGGCGTTTTTGCTATCAGAATACAGTCAAACCTCGATATATCGAACACGGATATATCGAATTATTGCGTATATCGAACAATTTCTATATCACATGGAAAATCGCATGCATTTTTAATTCTTTATTTCGAACGGGGCCGGATGTAAAATGGATATATCGAACTCTGCCGCCCCAGACCAAGTGCGCTCTGTTGACAGGAGGCGAGCCTTCCCGCAACACTCTCGAAGATAGCGGCGGCGCGATCGGCGTACCAGACTGCTGCGTACGACAGCTGCCCACATCGGTTGCGCCGAGGGCGCCATTTGAACGTAGCGGCGTACACACGCGGCGGCTTGGAGCCAGCACGGCCGCCTCGATCACGCGCGCACCTATGCGCGCACGGCGGGGCAAGCCGCCTCGATCACGCGCGCACGGCGAGGCTTGCCCCCGCCGTGCGCGCGTGATCGAGGCGGCCGGGGAGCCAGTTGGAGTGCTTTGTTGGTGCTGAGCCACACATCATGTGCATTGCGGACTTCGTTGGCGGTGACGACAGCACCGGAACAGTGGCGGAGTTAACAGACGTGGATATCGCGGCAGAAGTGACTGCTGAGCGGCCAAACGAAGACGCTGGCCGAGGCTGATCCAGCAAGCGCTGATGTTGCCCCGCTCCCGACTGCAACTGAGGCTGTAGCTGCTTTGGCCGTTGTACGCCGCTACTGCGGCGCAATAGAAGGCACTGGACTGTCCCTTGTGGACCGTTTTGACTATGTTGAGGACGCCGTGGTCAAGCACACGGTTGCCAATATGAAGCAGGCTACGCTGCTTCAGTACTTTCAGCGAACAAAATAAATACTTTGTTTGAAGCTTCATGTGAGTATCTATTGCGCCACGATTGGTTCATTGATTGATTTGCGCTAGTTTTTGATGCGTTTTCTACGCGATTTTATATATGGAATTCCGGCTATATCGAACTATTTTGCGATCACCGCGCTGTTCGATATATCGAGGTTTGACTGTATATCTTTTGAGGCACATGCAAACAAAAATTTGCTTCTCTGTAACCAACACTGCATAGGATTCAGCCCTTTTCATTTCATTATAGTAGGAGAACACTCAATTGAAATAAAGCATAGCGAATGAAAATTTATATTCACTTTGTTATATGCGATAATTCATTATATTCATGTTCATATATTCGGCATCAAGCATGCCGAATGAAAATTTATATTCACTTTGTTATATATTGAGGTTTGACAGTACAAGCGCAGAGGCTCTGCCCATATAGCTTCGTCTGCATAGCCAGACATAAATGTCTGTGAGTAAAGTAGTTCAATGAATAGGAACACATGCAGGAGCTCCTGCTCGTTGACAAGAGAAATTACCGATCATCCTGTCCTTTGTTTTCCCTTTGGAAACAATAGATTTCATGCTCAGTACATTTCTGAAAGCCCAGACATGGAAGAAAGAATGTTCTATGGCCACTTGAAAGCGACAAAGTGCACAAACATCAGTGCTACAGCAACGTATGATAGAAGTGTGCTTTGTAGGAGTGAACAGCACTTAGAGTAACATTAAACCACTCAGTTGTTGATGCTCGCCTTAACAGCACCGATTTTTCTTTCCTATCATCCTTTTTTCCTGCCACTATCCTTGTCATACACTCTCCTCTCACACAAAGCTATGCAACAATAACTAAGAAAAGCCCATCAAATGAGCAACATGGGGTGCTAGCATAGAGATGAGCTTGCCAGGACTTGCTCATTTGTGCAAGAGCAACATGGTGACCCCATCACGTCACCAGAAATGCACAGAGAGAGAGGAGTTGAGGGAAAGAACTTATAGGTGGCATCTGAGTATGCATAACAAACGTTTGCGTGGTTGTCACTACTAGCATGGTGATGCTAAGGGAACTGGGCAGCAAGGGGCGGCCCATTGCCATTTCCGTCTGGCGGATGACTTCAGCATGCAGTGAGTTGTGTGCTGGCCAGAGGTTTTTTGATGTTAACTGGTTGCGCTGGCATGCACAACCTTGAACATATTTCCTGCTTTGTGGGTGACTGCGTGATTTTGTGAGTTTCCATCAACTAATCAATGTTGTGCCTAAGAACGATGGATGCTGACACTTACGAGCATTCTCTGCAAACTCTCCACAGTTTGGTTGGCAACGCTGATGCCGTTGATTTCACGTATTTCGTCCCCGACATGTAGAGTGGCTGCAATGCAAGAAAATAAGAACTGATGAACATCACCCACAAGCAGCAGCTATTTTAAATTCTGAGCACTAGAAAACTTTGCAGAAGCCATGGCTATGACCTACCGGCAATGGCAGAGAAATGCCTAATGGAAAATGTTATTTGACAGTGTGACCACACATGCTTTACTTAATCACAATAACAGAAGTGTCATCACGGCCTTGCAGTGGAGTGAGGATGCATGTAAGCACAAAAATTCTGGTACGTAAAAATGGCAAGGAGACTCCCCCATAGAAGAGGCAAGCTAGCTGTTCAGTAAACTAAATAAAACCTACTAAAATACTGAACACAAAAAATCATTCAATGCAATCATTCAATGCAAGTGAGGTCCGCGATATGGCATCATCATACTGCAAAGTATATGGATAGCAATAATCTTCAATGTAATCAGTATGTGTCAAGTTTCCATCGTCAGTGATGCTGAACTTATGTTGAGCAGCTGTTTTGTACAAGCATGTGATTACTTCTCAGAAGAATGGATCGCAATGAATTCTGCACATTGTTTAAAACATTGTTTGAAGATAACTGAACGGCTGAGGCGATAAAACCGAAGTTCAGTGGGACCTCCGCAACAGTGTCAGTGCCTACTTTTATAGATTATTGAATTAAAATGTGGCTGGACATCACCCAAAGAAGAAGTGTGGCTGGGACATTAAGTTGAGGTCACCATGCCAAGAATGGTTGGAAAAGTCCATTGTATCGTCTTGAGAGATAGTGAATTGAAGTTGAGTGACACAGCCATGTTTGAAGGCACTTCAGTCAGTAACGTTCACAACACCGTACACTAAACAAAAAATATAAAAGCTGTGTGTACAATGGGTGCTGCAACTGTGAACCATCAGCCAAAACTACGTGTGAGAAGACATTTCAAAATTATGTTTCTCAGTGCTTAAACGTAACCTGCAGGAATATTAGTGTCAATATGTCACTGTGCAGGAGACTCGGATATATACACCATCACACACGAGTTGAAACCACAGCACAAACTGAGCATAAAAAGAAAGTCGCAGTTTCACCCAAAAGGCGAAGCATTGACTGCGACAGAAAATTCATCAGACAGCTATTCGAAGATGCCTCACCAACTAGCCCAAGCAACCACTTCGCTTAGTTATAAGGAAAGCAGTTTTATCAGCCGTATAATCTTGTAAACATTTGCATACTAACTAAAGTAACAAGCATAGTGTCATGCGCACAGAGCCAAACATAAAACACATCTCACTCAATGACCGCGGACGCTTGCTACCAGAACAATGGCGTGAGGAAGAGTGGCAGCAGCAGCAGCAGCAAGCACATTTACCTTTATGCTGCCTCTTGCTTCAACACAAACTAAGCAGCGAGAACGCCGCGCACACATAGCTATCAGCCCTTGGCACACCTAGACTCTGTACACATCACAGATCGCTTTCAAGATCGGTCTCGTGTGGTCATGCTCAGCCAAGCTAAAATGAGCACCCCCACCCCCCCCCCAGTGCCTTGCACATGATGGAAGACAGTGCGCTTCCTCCATTGTGCGTGCATTCCACTATCAGACCTTGTTCTCTGGGATGCACAGTTCTCGTGCACAAGATGTACGATTGTTTTCATTTTTTGAATAAACAGTCAGCTGAAGTCAGCGCTCTTGTCTTCAACGGGTATTCTTCTCATCCTTTCTGGCACTGTTATTGTGCATTCCATAAGTCAACACCAACCAGCCCACCCAACTGGTTTAGTGGTGAATAAGCACACAGTTTCGCTGATACAATAGCCTTGTAAGATGGGGCAGCACAACTAACCGATCTCAGAGGCTGTGCAGCTATGAAAGCTGAGCATGATGATGGACAGAGCTGGTAAGTATTGTTCTGTGTTGGCACTTTTCAACGTGGCAGAAACAATGAAGAAGAGAGGAAAGTCTTGAGAGCACGGTAGCGCGAGCACTCAAGTGAAAATAACCCTACTTATACAAGAAATATACAAGAACGTTTTTCTCTGAAAAGATCACAAGGAGATGTCCTTCCTTTTAGCATCTGACATATTGGACACCTTCAACAAAGCACATTGCAAGGTCCCTTTAGGTCTATATGCATTCACACGTAAGCCAATGAATGATCAAGATGCTCAATCTTGCAGTTATGTATGCTAGTACTGCCAGTACTGTTCTCACCTTGCCGGTGAATCATGCCACCATGCATGATGCGAGCCACAATACACCGTCCGTCCTCGTCCAGCTTCAGGGTGATGCCCTGTACACAAGTACACACAATGAATGACAAAACTTAACAGCTGTTGTTAGTGATTCTCGCTAAAGGATGTTACACAAGTCCCAACAGTATTATATAGGCAACTAAATATGTTAATAAATGCCTCCCATTGTTGAAGCACTAATTAAATTAACATTTTTATTACTGTAGGCTGGCTTCCACAAGGAGTATCAATTTAATATGGCAGTATAATACTGCGTTTTCTGTGAACATACTAGAGTGTAGGACAAAAAAAGAGCACACACACACACGTGCGCACGCACGCACGCACACACACACACACACACACACACACACAATAAAACAGACTTGCTTGCCTTTTTATGTATAGCAGCTGGTGTGAGCTGAACAATATTTTCTTTGCATAGGTTAGTAGCATTCCTACCAAGTTTATTTCAAATAAACAGGGTGTTGACAACCATGACCAGGCATTCATAGATAAAGAAAAAATTTTCATCCAAGTGGGCATAGTATAAGGGAAGAAGGCATAAAGTGGGAAGAGGGTGGGTCATTTTTTTCCGTATTATTATTATTATCACTAATACAATTGCTACACTTATATTACACAAAATTACCTGCTATGAAAACATGTCCAGGAACAAAGATTATTTAACTGCACCGCAAAAGCACATTTAAAGGGCCCCTCACCAGGCCACACAGCAAATTTTGGTTATATGCTGGAAATTGTTACATGTTCTCTAAGAAACCCGCTGTGGTTGCTCAGCGGCTATGGTATTCAGTTGCTAAGCGCGAGGTTGTGGGATTGAATTCCGGCCACGGCGGCTGCATTTCGATGGGGACGAAATGTGAAAACACCTGTGTACTTAGATTTAGGTGCACGTTAAAGAACCCCAGGTGGTCAAAATTTCCAGAGTCTCTCATTACGACGTGCCTCATAATCAGATCGTGGTTTTGGCATGTAAAACCCCATAATTTAATTTTCTTTAAGGAGCATTTTAGTGCAAGAATTTTTCAAATTGGTTCATTATTAGCAGATATAGAAATATCTCTAGTGTCGTGAACTCATGCGTTTAGAAGGAGAGCTTCACTGCCAACATTGACTCTTGCCACTTGCCCCATCTAGCCTCTTCAAGCAAAATTCCTTCCCTGCATTCTCGCACATCGGAGCCGGAGGATTGTGTCACACACATGCCATGGTTGCCACCTTCTTTCGTTTTTTTTTCTCGCGTTTTTGCTGCACGGCACACTTCCAGTAACGACCACGTGCACAAACCCGCAATCTATTGTGTTTGTTTTGTTTTGATCTGTGCCCAATCTTGTGAGCTTTACAGAAAATTTACAGATGTTGGACGGGTTCGGCTGACACAAGACATGGGTAACTGGATATCTTTGGAAGAAACCTTAGCTCTGCAGCAAACATTGCATAGGTGGATGATGATGAAATACTGAGGCAGCTACAAAAGTGTGATCTAATGTTTAGAATAAATGAGAGCTCAGCAAGTTAGCAAGTACTCGTGGTTTGAAAAGTTAGGCATACAAAACAGATGTATGCATTGTCCTTTTTCTTCCTCTTGTATCCGTGTTTTCAAGGCCAAAATTTTCAAACTACATAATCTAACAGCCTCGCTTGACAGCCTAAGAATGCCAAGGCAAGTACACCACTGTGGGACTCGGAGAATTTGTATAGATCTGTGCATACCAAATACGTTATCTCATTTACATGACGTCACCGTAAAGGTGAACTTCACTCGTTATCTGCATCTCGAGAACAATGTTCCGGAGCGTGGACTCACAAAGGGTAGAGGCAGTGCAGTTTTGCGTGTGTAGGTTGTACTGAACTCTTAGGCCGTCACCGACTAATATGCGCGTTTTCCAGTGAAGGCCCATCAAGCCTGCTCAAGAAAAGATGTCAAGAGATTAGAAGAGGGAAAGGACACCATACCATTGGCTCATCAGTGTTCTTCTGGAACTGGACGAGGCGCACGCGGGTGACCTGTTCCATGTCGCCGGCCTCGCTGCCACCTGCCTCCTGGTTGCCGTTGAGAAAGGGTGTCAGCGGTGGTGGTGTCACCCGAATCGCCTCCTCGCTGTACACCTCGTGCGCAACCACATCGTGAGCTTGAAGCAGTGCCTGCAGGTGAAGACAAGGGAGAAAGCATGGCATGCATTATGTTTTGTTTTGTGCACAGGATCTGAGACCAGGGGAAACATTATGTAAACATTCTCTTTATTTCCCACTCTTTTTGTCCTTCGTCATTCCTTTTATTAAATAAATGGACAGCACAGTGGCCTCAGATTGGCAAAGGGACAAGGGAAAATAAAACACACATACAAACACACATTTCACATCTGGCAGTCCACTGCAGCTGCACACACAAAATCCCACAAGAAGAGAAGCCTCCTTTTTAATGAAATCATTCGCACACATATCAGGAGTAATACTCCACAAGCCATGTTATGTGATGGAAGCTTCAACTAGGTCTACAGAAACGTTGCTCAGCATTTTTTTTTTTTCACTGCAGACAATTTTATAGAGGCAGTGGAACAAAGGAAATATAATTGAACAAATTCACCCATTTACTCTGCCACATGGACAAGAGCTAGTCAATCCTCACCTCCAAATAGACAACGCAATGGCAACTGCCAAGGTGCCCTAAACTGCTATCAGCCCTGGTTTGTTACCATCCGTACATTACAATGTATTCAAGTCAACAGCAACATTATTCAATTTTATTTAAAGGTTCCGTTCAGGCAGAAACCACTGACGGTAATATCCATGGCTAGAAAAAAATTGTTTACAGCCCTCCTCAGTGCTCGCAAAAAAATAAAATTAAACACAAACTGCTCTAAGCACATGTTCATCTTATATTCTACTCAACAAAGTAAAGCACAGTGTCTCATTGGCTACCACTGACACCAACTCGACTATTTTTGTTACAAAATTCACCTAAATTTTACACTGTTCAGCAGGAGAAAATCTTCTGTGGGCAGTGGGTGTTCTTGTGATTTTCAGGTTATGTTAGGTTTCATTTTGGCAGCAAAACAAATTAGCGTTTTTTGACAATGCATCATGCTTCATATGTTGCAAACACGCAGTTTATACACATCCTATATGAATGAACAAAAAAGCTTCCATTATTGCCAAATTAACCATGCTTTACGGTCCATCCTTCTCATGTGTTTCTTTACCAAGAGGTGCAGCAGTTTCAGCAGCTGAAAAGGTTAAAATTTAAGAGCAATTTCACTTGTCGCTACTTTTGTGGATACATATTATGAGAATTTAGCCTTGCAGAATGGTCTCACTGAAGTATGCGAGACATTTAGGAAAGAATGGCTACAGCAGCACATGCTTTGAGACTCATTACTTAATCTGTCCTATTGACACTGGACAAACAGCTTTTTATTCAAAGCCGCACTTTTTAAAAAACACAGGGCAGTGTACCTTGGCAGTTCATGGTCATATATCCAAAGTAAATTCGTGCTAGTATTCGTTATATCTTCCATCATCTCCTGTTCCTTGAGGAAAAGTGTTTCCTTTCTTTTTTCCTGGTGTTATCATTTACAGTTAAATTATATGTAGACAGATAAAATTTACATGCTGAATTAATTTCTAATCGTAGCTTAATTTAGTGGGTTTTTCGGACATTTCGAGGGGCTCTTACTGCCGGCTTTAGCACTCACTGAAAGGTTGACTGGCGGTTTTTCTAATCTTCACTTCGCGACACTGCTGACTGAACATACGAGAAGCTTACGCTTATCTTTGGAAACACTGCATTTGTAAGCAATTAATAATGCACCTCATTTCTATGACATCGCAGCATGTGCTCATGTGCTTTTAATGATCCAAAGCATCACATGTGAATTGCTCATAATCATGCTGTCATAGCCAAGCGAAAGAGGTGCCATGGTCTAGGAGCTCAACTCTCGTTGAGCTGAATACACTACTACATCTAGGGCTTCACCAAACTACAACAGAAACAAAATTAACCGAGAAAGAAGGTCACTAATAGACGTATACACCGAAACACCCTTTCTTTCTTTTTTCTTTTTGCTGTCAAACACCAAGATTGCGCGATTTAAGATTACTTGCAAAGCATACCTCAAGTGACACCGCTGGCGCTTGCTCTCACACGGTGTACTAAATAGCACGGGTCGCTATCGGACGAGCAAAGATTGCGCCCAACAGCCTAGTTTCTGCGATCTCTCGTTATCTGCAAGAGGAGCGGAAAAGTTTACCTACGAGGGCGTCGCGCGTCGTGACGGCGCCTAGAAGCCCGCCTCTCGGAGCATTTTCCCCGTTAGACAGGTTACGTCCACGAAGGAGGAAAAGCCGCGGTTACGCAAAAAGTCGAAGATTCTCGCGTGACAAAACGATTAACCTTGCGCGGCAACATCCTGCGCAGCAGTTTCGCGGCAACTTCTAGTTTCGGCAGCACCGATAACGAAGTGTCCAAAGAGTGGCGCCTCAAAAATCACGGCGCTCCTGTTTCCTCGCGGTATAGCATTAAAAAAAAGTCAGAGGTTCACTTCTGAAACCTATCCTGAGCGACATCATATATCAATGACACCAGGAAGGAAAATACATGCTATCCTACCTCGGGCTGTCAATGAGCAGCGGCACAGATGGTATCCGAAGCAGCTGTACCGGCTATTTGCGCGGAGGTCCTTGACACAACGACCGTTCTAAATTATGCATTACAGGGTTAAAATCAATATCGTAGCTTTCGGAATACTGGTCCAGGTCTCTGCAAGCGTTAAAATGTAAAATGCACTTCGCAGCTAATAAAACAAGTCAATCACAGCAAATTACTGCAGTACGCAAACTGAACTTGACACGGCTTGGATCGGCTCAATAGTAGGCTTTATGTCTAGCTAGAGCCCAATGTTGCGAAACTGAAATGGAAACCTTCTGAGAACTGCAGTTTTCGTTTGACCGTCAGAGCGCGCCCGAATTCAAAACACCTGGTTTGAGTGAACACGGACGGACGTAAAAAACTGTAATAGGAAAAGGACCTGCGAGGTTGCCACCCCGGTATTATGTGCGGTGAGGCATAGCCTTTCCACCGCTTCCGGGCCCGCTGGATAGCTCATAGTCGGTCGTGTAGTTCCGAGCTAGTTGGAGCGCTTAGCCATCGCTACTCGAGAAGGTCCGGTTCTATGTTGTCCACTACATATATTAATCTGATCTCTGTGCATTTCCATAAGATGTGTGCCATGTCTGCGTGTTCGTGCTTGCAGCTCGCGTCTGGGTATTGTGTTGAATTTACTCTGTTTAAGTGTACTGTGTTTCGGAACGTTCTGGTTTGCAACCTTCTCCAATCTGTTTCTTGAGACCTGTCGAGTTGTTTGTGGGGTTGTGGGTATGCTTCTCTTTGTTTCATATAGTGTGTCAGTATGTCGTGGTACGTGACCAGTCTGTCCCTGGCGTCTTTTATCGCTTCTTCGTCGTTGTCGCCGCCACCATGTTCTCCATCGCCTCCGCCGCAGTCCTTCCCCCTTCCCCGGGAGTTGTGGGGTGTTGGGCCGTCACTGTACGTCCGTGCCGCGGTGGGTTAGTTTTCGCGCGGCTCGGTGGGCCTTCTCGTTGAGGTTGGGAGAGGCATTCGTGGTTACTTCTCCCATATGTGCCGGGATCCATTTGAGGTATTTGGGTGTAATTTTGCCGTTCTTAAGTCTTCTGCTCTGCGGTTCAGGATTTTGGCCGCCTCGGTGGAGACCTAGCCCTTTGTGAAGTTCCTAATAGCCGTCTTTCAGTCGCTGTATAATGTTTGTACATATAATGTTTTGTACATTATCAAAACAGAAAAAAATCTGTCACACAGTAGTGCCAGCGTGGGTCATCTTTTCTTGCTTTCCTTTTTCCTTCACACTCAACCTGAGTAGTGCTAAAAACAGATCATGCCGTACCAGCTTGCCCAATCTGCCGCCCTTGCAGACAGGATTTGTGCTCTGCAAGGGGTTCTCGTTTTCCATTGCCTGAATTAAAATAGAAATTTACGAGACGATTGTTGGTCGTCCTTTAGTGAGCTTTTTTTTCACACGCTGCTTTTGTCGCCATGACCGATAAGCACTTATAAGGACATAACGTTGTTAAGAAAATTTTCCGTACCGCGCAGACAAAAAATAAAAGAGCGTGTTTTGCAACACGCACTTTTTTCATGCTAATTTTGAAGAAGAAAAACACTACACACTAACTGGACGCGAAATGAAGACAGACACAGCGCTGTAATCTCGCGCCTAGTGTTGTAGGTCGCGCAATCAAGCTTCGGAGACGCGCTGAAGCGAGAAGCGGCACGAACCGTGCGCTCGCCGCTGCTGCCGCTCTTCACGCCAGCGTTGCGATAGCGAATTTCCGCGGTCATCGAGCGAGATCTGTTCATCTTTGCCTGTGCGATTGACATCCCGCTTATCAATTTAATTAGTAAGTGAATGTGTACTGCAGTTTATACGGCCGCTAAACCTACGACCCTTACTTCATGTGGTTGCTTAATACTTGTTACTGCTATAATTTGCCTCTCTGGCAAAACTGCGACTTTTATTGCGACAGCAACTATATGGACACTCCAGGCGCATTTCAGTCGTTGGCGTCGCCGTAGCCGTGATGTTCCGCATAAAGACCAAGGGTGACCAAAACGTCGCCGCGCTCCGTACACTGTATGTACGAGTTTAAGCGTGCGAGCGAGAGCCGGCGATTGCGGTCCAATCTCGCGCACGCAACGGCGGAAAGCGGTAAAAGAGGGGAGGAAGCGCGCCGTCTACCGTCGCGCTCTAGTCTCCGTAGAAGTGTGTGTGGGGGGGGGGGGGGGGTGTAGTTCTACTCCGGGCTCTCCTTTCCCTCGTCCGCAAGGCATACCTCCCAACGGCACCGAGAGCGGCGCTGCTGCGCCGGCGTTGAGAGCGCCGCATGCGAAGCAAAATTCTATTAGCGGGTGGTACCCCTCTCCCATCTCTCGTTCGCGCCGCCTTGATTGCCTCCTGCACTGCGCGTGTTTGGGCACGTTTCGCGCCGCGCGTGGTGTGTGCCTACGTGTGTGCGCGTGAAGGGCGGTGTACAGTCTGTTTCACATTTAGGGGAAAACTCGGAGCGCATTGCATCGCGATGCGGCGAGCGCTTGAGTCAGGCGGCGGCAGCAGCTCGCGCAGGTGCTCAAGGGGCGGGATCTTGAACGGCGTCGTCTGCAACGGCGGCGCGCGCTGGCCGCATTGTCGCTAAACGTTCTACTATCAGTTGCAAGGCGCCGATCTCATCGTTACGGCGTGAAATGAGCCGGTATTCTTTAATATGCGTTGTGCGACGCCAACTGATATGCCTCGAAGGTAAGTTCATCGCTGCAGGGCAGTCATAGACGACGTACTGATTCCATACATTCTTGACGGCCCGTTTCTGGAAGGCGACTATATATTCTAACGCGATAGGTCGCCGATCCACACTGCTCGTGTGGTGCAACAACTGCTAGAAGAGCGCACAGTCACTCTCTTGGAGTGGCCGCTTCAATCCCCGGGCGCCAACGTCATTTAAAATGTCTGGGGCTCGTTGAAAGTATCGCTGGCGCACCATCCCCTCTATCAGTCGCCCGAGGATAGGCTTCGATCCACCATCGTCAGCGACTGAGACGTGCTGCGAATGAACACATCCCTGATCAAGTCATTCTGCACTTCACTGCCTTCCAGGATGAGCGCTGTCATCGCTGCCGCTGGGGACATGACGATAACTGAAGTTCCGTGCGTGACGTGTCCAATTCCCCGCCGGCGGGCAGAGTCTGTCTGGTGTAGCGAATGATTGTCGAGAAAAATCATTTCCAGCTCATTGTCTGAACCTAAAACATTCATTTAATCGTATCCGTTTGTTTCATCGTGTTCGACTCCCATAATTATCATTCTTGAGTGCTTTGTTTTCCTTTCGAGTCAAACAAAGACTGAACACGTTGCGCGCACATCTTAGTGCGTCTTGTCGCTGCTTATTACGGTAGCACACACAGTGAAGAAATATACGTGCACTGCCCCTGACAGTAGCACGCTTCCCGACAATGCGGCCAGCGCGCGCCGCCGGAGCAGACGACGCAGATCACGACTCCGCCCCTCGAGCGTCTGCGCCTGCTCGAGCTGCTGCCACCGCACGACTCCATTGCTTGCCGCATCGCGATGCAATACGTTCCGAGTTTTCCCCTAAGTGTGAAACAGACTGTACACGCTTCTATTTGCCTTTAAGAAGATCGGTACGCTTGACGATTATTTTTATGGCTGCAATGCGGTGAAAGGGCAGCGTCTGCTTAACCATGTAAGTGACGCTGAGCAGGTGATTGGAAATGACATCGTATGTACCGCCGGAAAAATCGTCAGCACATACGATCGATGCGGCACATACATACGGCACATACGAGCTAAAGTCATTTTTGCAGTTTCTCACAATATGTTTGCTACAAATCCGTGTTGTCTCTGATGGCGACAACGGTCTTCCATCGACACTGTGCGGAAATAAACAAAATATATAGATGACTTAAATGATATTGCGCGACAAAAAACGACACGGACGTGAGAGACGACACACCAAGCGCATGTCGTCGACACACCAAGCGCTTGGTGTGTCGTCTCTCACGTCCGTGTCGTTTTTTGTCGCGCAATATCATTTAAGTAATGGATTACCAACTTGCCCGGAATGCTCCTCTCAAAAATATATCGCTGCATAGCAAAAGTACGACATGCGAACACAACTTTAACTAGTGCGTCCCCTACAATATGGAATACACCCGCCGTGGTTGCTCAGTGGCTATGGTGTTAGGCTGCTGAGCACGAGGTCGCGGGATCGAATCCCGGCCACGGCGGCCGCATTTCGATGGGGGCGAAATGCGAAAACACCTGTGTACTTAGATTTAGGTGCCCGTTAAAGAACCCCAGGTGGTCGAAATTTCCGGAGTCCTCCACTACGGCGTGCCTCATAATCAGAAAGTGGTTTTGGCACGTAAAATCCCATAATTTAATTTTTTACAATATGGAATAGAAGCAGCAGTGTAGACAGCTTGGCCATTTTTTAACAGTGCTCAAGAGACGGAAGTTGAAAGTATTAGTAATCATTCCTGCTTCAGCAATGCCGGCGCGACCAAGACGCGGGCGTGTATCGTCCAGCAACTCGATCGATCGGTGCAGTGGTGAAGCGGGAATGAACTCTGGTCATGCTCAATGCATCGTGCACATATTGAATTTCTCGGCACGCGTGAACTTCGGCCACTGCTAGCGCATACAACAGAAGTGGTTTCCATTCTTGGGCAGCGCACACATAAACGAAACACGAGAAAGAAGACAGGACAAGCGCTCGTCGAACAACTTAAAGTTTTTATATGAATAAAAGGATTATGTACCGAGTAATTATTAAATTCATGTGGGTTACATATAAAAACCGTCATACACTCAGGAGTGATCAATGAACGAGCTCGCTTCGTTTTCCAGTTGTTTACTTCGCTCGGCGCACCGCAGTAATCCATGTGTGTCGTCTGCCTATTTCGTACCATTTTCTTGTGAATCGGCAGAATTTCACTGGTGGCATCAACCCTTTCGTGTTTACATTGCTGTCGTGACAGTCAACAACACAATAATAATTTCCGGTCATCCGAAGAGGCGCCGTCGCAAACAAGAGACGTTTCGCGCGCAGCGCGAACTGAACGCGGGCGCGACCGCTAAGGGAAGCGGCGGCGGAAACCTACACCCGTTGGAGATGAAATCGTTCCGCCAGGGGAGAAACGAGCGCTGGCGTCTAGGATGAAACTTGGCGTGCGGTCGTCCATTCCTGGAGCGTAGCAGACGACAGAGGCGGGTCCGCCGACTTACGTCACCCGGAGCACGGTTCGCAGCGCCGCTATCGGTCGCGCACGAGGCTAATAAAGCTTGATAAAGAATAATCTTTAATTTGTTAAAGACTACATAGAGTTGGCATGAGTAGAGATTCAAATGATAATTATATGTTATAAAATGGTAATTAGAGCAGAATTAAGTTACATGGCAAAAGAACACGTTGTGGGGCTAGCTGGTTCATAGCTTTCAAAAGCTAGAAGCGCCTTGTGCTGTCATTGTTGTTTCTTCATTGGTGTGCTGTCTCTGTGGACGCTTCATCTTTTGAAAGTTACATGGCATTAGTGAATCGCTATATTGTACAGTTGAACAAGAAAAAAAATCATAAAAGCGAAAGGTGACGTCCAGCTAAAAATTGCAATATGCACAAGGGAGCATAAAATTACTGGTTTAGAATTTTAACCCCATGCTCTTTCCTACAGAGCGAAGGAATGTCAATTGGCTTGGATGTTTGGAGGAAATTGACACTTTTTTTGGATGTCCACACAACCAGCATGCGAATAGACGAACGCTCGGAAGCTACAGATTTTCTGGAATCGATATTAACTACATCGCTTTGTCAATTACATGGTCCAAACCGGCGCGAATGGTGTGCCACGTTTTTAGTGGACTAGGAGTGAAACGACGATCAATGACCTGCTTACAACTCAAGTCTGCAGTGAAGCCCCGCCCACGCTCTCATAACCGCCAGCCACTGTTCCTCCGCGAGACTGCAAATAGTTCGTTCCTGTTACCTAAATAAGGCGGTAACGACAAAAATAAAATTATAAGCGCGTAATTTTGTACGTTTTCATTCGTATATTGTAGTGGAACGATGAAAGCCTAATTGTTTATTGAACTGAAATAAAACGCTTGCTTTGCTGCAGCTATTTATGGTCAAGTTTCACTTCAGTTGGAAGTGAAGCTTCATGGGTAAAACGGAGTCAGCAGTGAAATGAACTGTACCGCGGACTTTTGAAAAGTAAAATGCTCAGACTCCATATACTTTGTCCATGTCTGTTGTACACCTCATCGCTTCCGCCGATGAAAAGTCTCTTCAAGAACAGCAGACGCTCCGGAGGTATCAAGTACGACGCCATTTTGAAATGGTCGCTTGACGACGATTTTTTTGCCTCTGTGATAGGATGGCGGAGTAACGACCCCGCGCGGTCCGTGTGCCTCGGTTGCCAACTGCTGTTTATTTAAAGTCGTATCATGAATTTCGAGGACATTTCATTCCTCCGGCTTCAGGCGGCGTGGCGGTGTGTGGAGGAAGGGAGGGGAAGCACTCGGTTCGGTATCACAAGGGACTAGCAAAAACAGTCGACTGTCGCTCTACCACAGCTACACAGTCACTGCTCGTGCTCCGCCATTCTAGTACGATTTCAAACTCTAGAAAACGACCAATCGTACATGTCTAATCGATTAATTCGATTAAATGAAAGGTGGACATGGATTACAATTTATCGTATTGCGGGATACATTTAATCGATTAATCGTTCATAGATATTACCAACCCTAGCAGGCGCTTAGAGGATAATATTCTTGTATTACCTCAGTGCATACAGATTTCGATAACTGATAATTTTTTCGAGGACGTAATCATAGATGACGATTTCGTGTAGCTGCTCAGGGAGTATGGGAAGGCAGGAAATGCGACGAAGTGGTGGAAATTCACCGAAGACTGAAGCATTAAGTATTTTCTCCGTGTCCATTGTTGTTCGCGCTATATGTAAGGGCACAGAAAGTCTGCTGGAAAATAGTGATTTAGGGTTTGGTTTATCTTACATCAGGAATGGACAAATGATGTAACAGAAGGTCCTTGGGCTGATGTAGGCGGACGACATAGGTCTGCTAGCGGACAATGAAAAATATTTACAGACTTGCGAATATGTGTAGCAATGCAGCGACAAGTCTAGGCCTCAGGTATACCACAGAGAAATCGGGAATTAGGATCTTTAACGAAGAGACGAGCAGTAAAGTGGTATCAATTCCCCAGGAAGTCACATACCCATCGTCAAGCAATATAAAGGCCTGGGTGTATATACATAAACGAAGAAAAGACTTACTCGAGCACCCACCAAGATAAACTGAATATGAAGGGGAAGCGAAATGGCAGCAATAATGAAACATAGAACACTTTGGGGCCACAATAAATATGAGGTGATGCGTGGAATCTGGAAAGGAGCAATGGTACCAGCGCTATAGTTCGCAAACGCCATTCTGCGCTTCAAGTCGGATATCTTGTCGGGGTTGGAAGTTAACCAAAGGTCGGTATGCCGGTTGGCTTTGATGGCCCACGGTAAAAGCCACAAATGAGGAAGTGCACGGTGATACGGTTGGGCTTCCTTTGAGGTCAGAGAAATGCAGAGCAAGATTAGTTCTGAAGAAAAATTAAGGAACATGGATGAAAGTAAACGAGCGGCTAAAGTGCTGTAATAGCGTAGACACGGAATGGCGGAAGAAGTCAAGAAAGTTAAAAAAAATTAAATTATGGGGTTTAACGAGCCAAAACCACTTTCTGATTATGAGGCACGCCGTAGTGGAGGACTCCGGAAATTTCGACCACCTGTGGTTCTTTAACGTGCACCTAAATCTAAGTACACGGGTGTTTTCGCATTTCGCCCCCATCGAAATGCGGCCGCCGTGGCCGGGATCCGATCCCGCGACCTCGTGCTCAGCAGCCCAACACCATAGCCACTGAGCAACCACGGCGGGTGTCAAGAAAGTTGGCGAGCAAGTATAGGGTATACAATTGAAAGTGTAAATAGACAGCCAGGATTCATCAAAAAAGAAAGTGAGAGGAATTAACAGAGACAGTAAATTGGACGCGAAGGATGGAAACAAAAAAGACCATGGAGATTTACAGGGCTGGTAAGAAATCATAAGGGAAAATCTGTACAATAACATAAAGGGCCTTGCTATTTGAGGCTTGAGTTGGTTGCCTAAGGACAAGAACATACCGGAGCAAATATTCACTACAAGATGAGGCATGTGTATCATGCAGCAATATATCCCGAGACAACTCAGCAAATCTCGATTGAATGCGGAGGTGTTCACCCAGCGAGGCCTATAGGTGACGTACACCTTCCAGAAGCGCTGGGATTTAAGGCTGATTAACCGGTCAGCAGTTGAGATAATCAAGAGACGTTTGAGAAATGGTAAAAGAAAAGCAGAAAAGGAATTGATGGTACCGGATCAGTCACAGGCATATAGGTAACGGTACAAGGTAGATATGTAACTTCTAAGGAAAGAAAAAGGTTACGAAGACGCATACAAAATGCTAAACTGAAAAGCATGTATAGCTCGAGCAGTCTAGGTGACTATTTGTCACCGCCCCAATTTTAGGGGGATGCCAATAAACCATCATCACCAAGTAGCATGGCTTAAACTAAATTTGGGTTTTCACGTACCAAAAGCACGAATACTGAATATGAGGCATGCCGCAGTGAGTGGCTGCTGAGCAGTTTTGATCACCTGGGGGTAAATTCGTTAACGTTCACCTGAAACTAAGTACACGAGTGTACACGGGATCGAACCCGCGACTTCAAGCTCAGCAGCGCAGCGCCATAGCCGGTGGGCTACCGCGGCAAGTTGTAGCTATAGCTTGAAGATGCGCAACTGAGGTCCGCGCATATGCGGAGCAGTTGGGTTTAGACTACAAAATACAGCGGCCTGCGCGTTTCCGTCTCAAGCATTGTTAAACAGAACAGTTCATGTGTCCTTGCGGCCCACTTTGTTTTTGCTCAAGTTTTGCAACAACAAAGCATTCTTTTTTTCGGTACGCATCGTTCAATAAAACACGCGGCATCATTAATTGCTGGCTTATTCTTTGTTAGCAAGGCAGCGAAGTGAGAATATATTCTTCAGCGGCGAGATGCCCGTACGTATAGGAGGTGCTTTCGTATTCTCCCCGACGAACCAGGCTACAGAAGAAGTCAGTTGTCTTGAGGAACAGTGAGGCCCAGGTCGACAATACAATCTCAATTACTGCGAGGTTTGTGCGAAAATAAAGCAGCGGCAATATTCTATTAACGTTCCAATTAGCGCAACTTACTTGGATCCCAAAGTTCAAAGAAAACTGAAATGATGCGCTTGGCAACCAAAGCAGATATCGTAACATTTTGTACCATCAGAGGGGACGAAGACGATCAATTACTGTTTACCTCAATCCTTACCTTACGCGAGTTTTGCAATATTTTCAATCTCGTAATTATGTAGGTGCAGATTAAATCACAGTGCAATACAAGAATTATGCCTGCTTTAAACGCGTTATTGGGTTCAGTATAAAAATAAATAAATATCGACATCTACATTTACTGCAAATTTACAGCGCTGTAAATGGGCAAATGTAAATGTAAAAGGGTCACGTTAAATCCCCCCCCACTGCCTAAACCCAACACAGACAACACAGATAACACAGACATCGAACACCTTAAGAAAGAAAACGCAGTTATGCGTGATTTAATCCAGAAGCTTACCCAGGAGGTTCACAGCCTCAAACAACCCAAAACCCAACCCACACCTAACACCCCAGAACCCGCTACCAGCAGCCAAACCGAAGAACTCTCAAGACCAGCCCCAAAAAAGCGAGCCCTCCAAGAAGGAGCTCAGGGCCAAGTACGCTCCGAAGTCAAGGATATGCTCGTAACACTCCAAAGCACGGTGGAAACTTTACAGAATTCTCTAATCGCCCTTATGCACAGAGTCACCACCATGGAAGCTAATATTCAAACCCTTTTCACACAACCCGCTTCCACCGCTCAAACCGTACCCATGGACACCACAGGAACCGTCGCCGCCACCCTGCCACCTGTGGCATCCCCTATCCTTCATCATGGCCCACACTAAAACTGACACAACATTGTGGCAGTGGAACTGCCGAGGCTACCTCCATAAACAACCCGTTCTCCGTCAACACCTCCGTACTACTTCATGTCAACCCGACGTAATCTTGCTCCAGGAAACGCACAATACTCCGGTCAGCCTTCCAGGATATCACTCTTTCACTGCGAACAACGCTCCACACGGAGTCTCCACACTCGTTCGAAAAAGAATTACCGCAATCGAACACGATCTCAACGATCGGCGCACCGAACACCTCTTCATTGAGCTCATCCCGCACAGAAAACGAAAGGAAGGAATATTTATCCTCAATATCTACAATACTCCATCTCAACGCCATAGCCGATTTCTAACCCTCTTCAAAAAGGCCCTTAACATCGCAGGCAGCAGCCCCCTTATCATCGGAGGTGACTTCAATCTCCCGCACACAGGATGGGGTTGCAGACGCAGCTCTGCTGCAGGTCGTAACTTATGGCAAGACTCCCATGATCTCGGGCTTACGCTCATTACTGACCCAGCCTTCCCCACTCGCCTCGGCACTTCTACTGAACAAGACACGACGCCAGACCTCACTTTCACCAAAAACGCAGACAACGCCCATTGGCGCAACACCCAACACGACCTCGGGAGTGATCACTCTATCATCGAAGTTACTCTCCCACACCTAACAGCCGTTATGAGAAGAACAAGGTACTTTACTTGGACGGACTTGGATGCGTTCCGTAAACGCCGTGTAACAGCAACGACGGACACTCCCATTACCGACATAGAATCATGGTCATGCGATCTACTGTCTGATACTAAATCGGCCACCCGCATTATCACAACAGACGCCCCGACTGAGTGCATGGACAGTAGACTCGCCCACCTTATCGAGGCCAAATCATCCATCCTCTCTAGATGGAAGGGACAACGGCTCAATAGAAGACTCAGACGGAAGGTTGCACTTCTCAACAAGGAAATTGAAGCACACTGCCGCGTTCTAAGTCAACAACAATGGACAGAGCTCTGTCACTCTCTAGACGGGCAACTCCACCATCCCCGCTCGTGGAAAATCCTCAAACATTTGATTGATAGCACCACCACCCGCTCATATCAACAAGATCGCCTCACCAAGCTTTTATTCACAGAAAGCAAAACGCATGGCCAGGACCACGTTAAGAATAGCTTATGTGAAAAGTACATCCCATCTGGGCCCACTCAACCTCACGGCCCATACACAGGTACCTCCAACCCTGCCCTTGATGAAGATTTCAGCGTGGCAGAGATTCATGCTGCCCTACATAAGCTGAACAGCCGTTCGGCGCCAGGCCCAGATGGGGTTACGAATAAAACACTAAGAAATCTTGATGACCCCTCGGTGCAACAACTCACCGAATACATCAACAACTGCTGGCGCCAGGGATCAATTCCCCCGACATGGAAAACGGCCAAAGTAATTCTCATCCCGAAACCCGGTAAGCCATCTAGCCTCGCCAATCTCCGGCCCATATCGCTAACTTCATGTGTAGGCAAGGTCATGGAGCACGCACTCCTAACCCGTGTAAACACTCACCTCGAAGACACATGTGCTTACCCCCATTCGATAATTGGCTTTAGACAGCATCTTTCCACCCAAGACGCTATGCTCCAACTTCAGCATCAAATCCTAGATGGCAAATCCCGTCACACGAAGGCGATCTTGGGCCTCGACCTCGAGCGCGCCTTCGATAATATAAGGCACTCCACCATCCTCGAGCGCATCTCCTTGCTCAACCTTGGAGAACGCACTTATAACTATGTAAGGGACTTTCTATCCAATCGGAAGGCCTTCCTGTCGGTCGGAGACATTCGATCAGAGGAACTCTCCCTCGGCAGCACGGGCACACCGCAAGGCTCTGTCATTTCCCCAATACTGTTTAATCTGGTTATGATCGGATTAGCACAAGAACTACAAAAACTCGACGGCATTGAACACACCATATACGCCGATGATATTACAATCTGGGCTGCAAAGGGCAGTGACGGCCAAATCGAAACTGCCCTACAAGACGCCATTGACGTCGTAGAAAATTATCTTGAAGGCACGGGACTCCGCTGTTCCCCCGAAAAGTCGGAGTTTCTCCTATACCGACCCACACTCCGTGGACGCCCCCCGCGGGGCTCCACGACTAAACGCCAATACGAGGAAATAGAGCTCAACCTGAGGGATGGCAGACCTATACCCGTGGTCCCTTGCATCCGCGTTCTTGGTATGACCATAGAAGCCAACGGAGCTAACTCTACGGCTATCTCCAAGATCCTTCGACAAACCGCCAATACATCCAGACTGCTGAAACGAGTGACCAACCGGCGAGGGGGTATGAAGGAAGACAGCCTCATCCGCCTTGTCCAATCTTTTATCGTCTGTCACATTACTTATGTTGCGCCCTTTCTCAACTGGTACAAAGCTGAAAAGACTAAACTGGACATCATCATTAGAGGAGCCTATAAGCAGGCCTTAGGACTACCCAACCACACCAGCACGGATCTTCTACTACAATTAGGTATCCACAACACGCTAGACGAGTTAATCGAGGCCCAACGTCGATCTCAACTAGAGCGGCTTACTCTCACGGAAACGGGCCGCAGCATTCTAAACAAGCTTAATATCACCTACCACCGTCAACATGGAGACAAACACCCAATACCACGCGAAATTCAGCAATGGATACACGCCGACCCTATTCCGAAAAACATGCACCCAGACTACAACAAAGAACGCAGGAAGGCACGAGCTACTTCCCTCATCAAAGCTTACGCCAACACAGCGGGTGTCACCTTCGTCGACGCAGCTGAGTACCAAGATGGACGGCACTTTGCGGCGGTTACCACAGCAGGCGGCTTGCTCCGACATGCTGCCAGCATCGTTACAAAAAATGCCGAGACGGCCGAGGAAGTGGCCATTGCCCTGGCCACTCTTGACCCATCCTGTCACACCATACTGAGCGATTCTCGCGCAGCAGTCAACAACTACATCAAAGGTCGTATTTCTCATCAATCACTCCGTATCTTACGACAAGCCCCGCATTCGTCTGAAAATCAAATCACCCTCGTCTGGATCCCAGCACACGCCGACGTTGTCCACCCGCACCTCACCAACCTCAACGAGGTTACACACTCCGTAGCACGAGGACTAGTCAACCGTGCCGGAGACGGTGCAGGTGCACCCGCAGGGCGCGACCGCCTTACAAGATACAACGACCTTGTAAAGTCATTTTACCTCGGAAGAAGAACCTTCCCCACCCCTCACCGCAAGTTAAACAGGGCACAGGCAACCACCCTTCGCCTGCTACAGACGAATACATACCCCTCCCTCACACGCTATCACACTATATACCCCGACATCTACCCGAGCCAGACGTGCAAGGTCTGTAAAACTGAATCGGCAACACTCCCCCACATGCTATGGGAGTGCAAAGATGAATACCAAGAGCTTAATCCCGTGACCCTCTCGTCGAGATGGCACGCCGCCCTGCGCAGCTCCCATCTCGACGACCAACTCTGGGCGACCCAGCAGGCCTACGAAGCGGCGAAGAGGCAAGACCTCGACGTCCCATCGTGGGAGGCCTAGGCCCAGCCGACAGAACTGCTGGTGTTCATTAAAGTTTACTCTCTCTCTCTCTCCATAATTTCGCGAATTTCGTCAGCTTTTATAAAATACACGAGTGCACAAGCCGAAATTTCGCGACTGCGAGTCGATGGGATTTGACTTCCTTTATAATGTGACAAACTCTCACGCAGTTCGGAGTTCGCCCAATGTGGCAATTGCTGCTCCCCGCTTGAATCCAAAGGGGGGAACAAAATTTTTCTCAAGTCATGAAAGGGCGGCCCCGTACGTGAATGTTTCTCTGACAGCTGTAATACGAGGCGCGCGTTTATGGCCGACACGGCTGACTTCAGAACCAGATGAAAATTTTAGCTCTTCGAAAGCCAACGAAATCGCGGTGGTGGCTTCGAACATACACAACTTTTGTAAATCCACTCCGTCAGAAGCTGGCAAACTTCCGCCAGCGCAGGCACACGAGGTATACCCTATATACCTAAAGCCAGTCAGTCAGTATTACAAACGTCACTTGTAACAAGTGATACGACGGGAGGTTTAATATACTCTCGCCCGGTGACCAAAAGTCTTAACGATCACCAAATGATTAATGACACGGCAAACTTTCCCCGGAGCTATCGCACAGGCACACAGTTTCGCGCTGATCGAGTGACTGCTTACGACAGCTGTTGCGCAGTGAACTCCACAAACTGAGCAGCCCGTATTCCTTATATCTAGTTGTAGCTCAAAGACTGAACACACGTCACGTTGGAGCCGCAGTTAGCTGGGCGATTAAGCACGCTTGCAACAAACTTCCCGCCGGCGAAAATGAACGGGAATTGTTAAGCACCCGCCAGGGATAACTTAAGGTGGAGTCTAAGAACAAGGGATGGGGAGGATCTGAAACCTTCGGGAGCCACCTTGTTTGTTTGTGCGCCACGGCCAGCAGGCACCGAGAAGAGGCATCGTAACGGAAATGTTTACCAAAAGTGGTGCAGTATATATGTTATCAAGAGAAGCGCGTTGTGGTATTACGGAGTCAAAACGGTGAGTTCATGTGATGACTGACACACACGGGAATGAGCAAACGCACGCACGCGCTGCTTGATGGCATGGCGTGCCGACGGAAGTGGCAGTAGTAGTTTCGTCCGTCGTCATTTTCTTTTTTTCGTACCGGAACAAAAGAAACAAATGAATACGCATATCTTGCACGGCCCATTCATTACTTACTGGCTTCTGGTGTACAGGAGGGGTTAAGCGTGGATAAATCATTCGCACTGTTGTGTGTGTGTGTGTGCGTGCGTGCGTGTGTGTGAAGAATGGGGGGATTGTGTATAGCTGAGTTACGTTAGGATTATTATTCTTCGCCCTCACCGCTAAGGCAGCACGTTGTCCTAGCGTAAAGACGCAAAGAAGCGGAGATGCACGAGGCAAAAAAGCGCGAACGAGGCACGGAAGAAAAGACCCGCATAGGGAGCGACACGCAGCCCGCAGAGTAAGGCGATAATATTTAATGGCAGAAAGATGGAGAGGTCGGCCTGCGTGAAGTGCCTCTAGCTTGCTACTTCACGCAGGGGAAGGTGTTTGGGGTAATAACAGAGATAGGATGCGAATAGGAAGGAGTGTGGTGGCATGGCGAACACGATGAGGGCTGCACAGCATACTGTTTCTGTGCAACGCGCACGTGTACACTTCACCGCACAGCACAGTCAGCTTCGCGGGCAGAGGTAGAAGTTACTGAAGTGTAGCTAGGAGACTTTCTATAGCTTTCCCGATTTTTGACGCTGTTAGCGCCACTGGCGTATTTAAAACAGACAGTAGCAGCTGCAAGGCGTCGATTATTTGTCGCAGCATGGCTTTGACGAGAGTCCGATGGTGATATCTGAGTGCACTGTCCTTGGTCGCGCTGATAGTCTAAGAACCGTGTGCGCGGCGGCAAGCGTGGCGGTACATTCGATTCCAGGCTTGCGCGGCTGGCTTGAATCAATGGTTTGGGGAGATCTATCGATACTGATTCAACTCCCTTCTGCTGGACCTGCGGAATTGGAGCCAGGGAGCTCTCGTTTGGACCTACAACTTGTCCACGCCGACGACACGTTCGTCTCCTCCGGTGCTGCACTGACGCTGCCGCCTCATTGTGGGACATACTTATCTCGCTCATTTGGTTCAGTATATTTATTTCCTTTTTCTGTTTAGGGCAATCCTTGAAATTGGCCTCGTAGGGTCCAGCGCGATTCGAGCACTTCATTTCTTTTACTGTGCATGAAGATACGTCACAGCTGCCGGCACAGTGGAGGCATGCCGTCCGGCCTGTTCAGACAGCGGCGCTGACATGGCCTAGCTTTAGGCACTTGTGACATTGCAGTGGTCGGGGCACATTCACGTAGCCCACCTTGACATGATCAGGTAGCATATCTCCCTCGGAAAGAAGCTTGACGCTCGTCGAGCGACCGAAGCGGTGGAAATTGACGACCATCACTGTTGAAGACAGACGCTTTTGTAGCTCTTCGTCACTGATGTCAATCACGACACCTTGACATGATCAGGTAGCATATCTCCCTCGGAAAGAAGCTTGACGCTCGTCGAGCGACCGAAGCGGTGGAAATTGACGACCATCACTGTTGAAGACAGACGCTTTTGTAGCTCTTCGTCACCGATGTCAATCACGACATCCGAAATAACACCTGCCCTAGTGCGACCACTGTGCACGATAAACGACTGGAGCGCTATGGTTATACGCACGGTTTTCAATTTTTCTAGGGCGGCCTGCGTCGCTAGTTCCACTGTGACTACATTTTTCTTGTGTTGAAACGCACTTCGTTAATTCCTTTCGGAACCACATTACCAAAACAGGTGTTAGGAATCTCTCTGTGACAGAATTTAAATTCTTAGAGACGTCGAGAGGCACAAAGACAATCCTGTAAGTAGGAGTACGCAGTACGTTGGGGCCCTGCTCACTCACGTCTTTGGTTGTCTTGCGATATCTTATCTTGAGCCGCTGGCCCTCCACGACGGTGTAGTCGTTCTCGGAGTCCATCGGCTCGCTGTTGGAGAAACAGGAACCGGACACTTCCATGTCTACGTGGCAAGCCTTACATTATATCCCTGCGGGACGCAGTGCGAAGGGGCGAGCTCGACGCAAGTGATGGCGTGCCGTCTGTCATCGTCTCGGACGGCTTCTCGTCCAAGAAGCACAATTAAGCCTCCACTGTGACAAAACTATCGTAGAAAGGTAAGTAGCTCCGCTTGCTCCACGCAGTTCGTCTCCGTCCCTCTGCTTACAATATCTCGAGCCCCGCAGAGTAAGATGATAACCACGGAAGCAGAGCAGTGTATACTGTTATATCTACCGCGGAATGAAGGTCGGACGTATATAATCTTAGAAAAGTTAGAAATGGTCACATGCTGTGACGTTATAGGGACTGTCGCAGGAATCTCACCACCTTGACGCATTACTCATGGGATGAGAAAAATAAAAAAGTCGCGGTTTTGCCCGAAAGGCGAAGCAAGCATCGATAGCAATAGCAAATTAGCAGACAGCTATACCAAGTAAGGATAGTAGTTTTATCTGCCGTATAAACTTGTAAACAATCGCTTACTAAAAAAATAACAAGCATGGTGTCACGCGCGCGCAAGCAAACATGAACACATCTCACTCGATGACCGCGGAAACTCGCTGCAAAACGCTGGAGTGGGGAAGCGCGGCCGCGGCAGCGAGCGAATTGACCTTCGTGCTGCCTCTCGCTTCAACGCGAGCTAAGCGGCGAAAACACAGCGCACACGAAGCTACCAGCACTCGGCGCTCTCTGTACCCATGGAAGGAAGGAAGGAAGGAAGGAAGGAAGGAAGGAAGGAAGGAAGGAAAGAGTGGAGAAGGAAAGGCAGGGAGGTTAACCAGTTTAGCTCAACCGGTTTGCTACCCTACACATGGGAGCGGGATGGGGGGGGGCAGCTAGCTTTCAAGATAGGGCCTGCGGGGCCGCTGTTTATACAGCAGCCGCCTGAAAGACGCCCCCCCCCCACCACTGCCTCCCCTCGCCCGCGGTGCCTTGCGCGCGACAGAAGACGGCGCACTTCCTCCCCGCTTTCCTCCCTTGCGCACGCGACATTGAGTCGCCATCGTCGGAACACACACGAACACGCCGAACACACACGCGCACACACTTTGCAGTTTGGCTTTAGCTGTGCCTATCATATATGCTTCTGCAAGGCACTACTACTAATCATGATAAATATTAATAAACGAAATGTTACGAACTAAATAAATAGTACTCCAGAAAATTTAATGCAGCACGTGAAGTGAGTAAAATAAAAGTGCAGTTTAGCACCAAGTGCAGTGCAAAATAAATGTAAGTGAAATTTAGCATCATGAAAGACCCGACCGAAAAGCCAAAGCCGGAGGAAGAATACAAGAACAGAAAAGAAGAACCAAACGACAATAAATTTAGGAACGGAGAACGATACAAAAGGGAATAAGAAATGAACGCCTTCGCGTCGTGTAGACACGTGCAGTGCGCTATGTCGGCTTCGGTGCGACCTCGTTCTGAGCGCATACAGAATCCAACCGCAAATCTCGGGAAGTCCATGTTTCATCCACGTCTGCCAGCAAGCCAGATTTATGGGGACGCCGTTGCGCCCACTCATTTTATGGCTAACTCCCTGCTTCAAAGTGAAGAAGCCATTGAAACAAGGAAACAATGTATAATGAAAAAGATAGGTTGTTTCATTTATTTTTTGAACCTATCTGCTACACAGCGCCATTATTCTGAGTTATTTCTTTTGTTCAAATAGCGCGCCACGGAGCATACGAACATGCTTTTGCTCGAACACCGTGGGACGTACTACGTCCCGGAGCTGTGTTCTTGCGTATAGTCGTTTATAAACAGAATAAAACAAACTCATTGCAGCAGTGTTTACAGGTCCATGAAGTACTTCCTCGAGGAGAAAGAAACTCTTTCGATCAATAAAATTCAGATAAATGCGCCGTTGGTTTTAAACGGCACGTAAATGTGTACGGAAGCGCAAAGTTATCGACCTTTCGTTTTTGAAGTTGTAGTGGTCCATGTGTGCTTCATGTGTCTTTGATAGTACATCCGCTAAATCTCTTTCGGCGTTGGTCCACATTTCTTTTTCTTTATACGCGAAAGATAGCGACGTTGATACTGCGCACCATACACGAGAATAAGGACAGCACATAAATACGTACCATACATACATACATACATACATACATACATACATACATACATACATACATACATACATACATACATACATACATACATACATACATACATACATACATACATACATACATACATACATACATACATACATACATACATACATACATACACGCTCTTCTAAGCTCTCCCAATACCTCTCTAGCTATTGTCAGGATTGGGGGCTCAATCCCATCGCCCGAGATCCGTTGCCAAGATTGGAGTCCGGCATGAATTCGAAGGTAGCTGGCCCATGCCGTCGTCCAACTTAAACACGCTGAGGACGTTGATGAAGGGAAGGACTGCTTCTCATCGAGAACGAGGAAAATGGGTTTATTTACAGAAATTAAATCAGTCTAACATGACTGCTTGAGAAAAAGAGTGTCAGTCCAACATGACTGCTCAAGAGAAAGTGTGTCAGTCCAACCTGACTGCACGAGAGAAGTGTGTCGAGCCTCCGCACAGCAACCGTTTTTAAACACTCGGTCCGCCGGCGATACATGGCGGCAAAGGTTCGTTTCGTCATCGCAAAACTAGCCGCCTCCCGCGAAACAAGGTGACGCGAACGTTCGTTTACTCATTGTCAACTTGCCGCCGCCCCGCAGACCAGTTTACGCACACAAAGGCACACACATTCCAAGGTCTGGAGCCGACGACATTGGGGAGTCGTTCCGGGTACCTCGGAGACATTCTGGGTAGCTCGTTGTCCCGCTGCGGCTTGCTCACGCGTAGCAAATCAGGTCGGCGCTGGGGACCTCGGGCACAATAGTTCGTCCGTCGAACCCGTTTCGTCACAACAGCGATGGCGCTGGTGGATGGAGGCGGTTTTCAGCACAAAGCCCGCTTCTTCGAACGCAGCCTAGCTGCAGCGACGGAGAGTGGGGGATGCGCGTCTTGTCCCCCAGTCGTAATTGGGTGGCAATTTTTCCTTGCAGCTCGCCATTCTTAACACTACTCTACCAAGTGACCTGCTTCCCACATTTCACACACATACACGTTTCTCCAGTGTGACACTCCTAATGCTAGAGGCATGAAAAAAAATGGCGTTACGCTCGAAGGATTAAGCATTGTCAGTGATAGCAATGTTTCGCGGTGCACCAGAGCTCGCTGGCCGGTGTTCTAACGATACGAGGACGACATGTTGGCAAGACACAGCACCCGAAGTTAACTGTTGATGCGTAACGGCGCCCGGGCAGCTATATACCCGGAATCTCAGAACGATGGCGTGATTACGGTGCCTCGATGGCACCGCCTCTAGCGGGGCTACAATCGTCACACGCCAGACATTTTCGCTAACAGGAGCGCCGGCGCCGGACGCCGACACCGGATTTTCACGCGATAGCGTTAAGGGCCCCGTGTCGCAGAAAATCCGGCGTCGGCGGAGTTGTCCGTGAGCGAAAACCACCGTATATATTTAGGTATATTTATATGCCACGCCTTGCTATGTGACATGCGGTGTATGCGGTTTATATTGCCACACCATTCTATCACTAAAGTTGCTCGTACCGTGTCTCACATTCCTGACAAAGATATTCCTCGGAACTTTGAGAATGACAGCCCACAAGCAAATGTCACGAACCAAAACACCGACAGCGCACGCCTTTTATGTTAAATCTGCTCGGACTGAAATATTAAAAGTGCGAAACAATAACAGAAACCTGAAAAATTATGTAAAATTTTTTGTTTTGGCGCAGCTGTGCACTGCCTCCAGGGTCGGCCCACGCAAGAGGCCGCGTTTCTACCAGAACGCTCGCCTTCGTGCATAGCGTTCGCCGCGAGCGTTTCCCGACAAATATTACGGTTGCATAAGCTGCAGTTGCCGGTGAAGCGTGAGAGGCAGTCAGGGATCTTCCAATGCCATCGCGTTCCACTCTTAAACAAGAACCTTAAGCGTCCTCCAAATTTTTTCACAGAGAAACGAAATGTGCATCCCTGAAGGCCTTCGAACCTTCCACGTGCGAGCGGCGTATGCATCACCGACGGCGTGAACGCTCATCGGCCGCCCATACAAGCGCTATCGCAATAACATATCGTTACGTGCACTGTAGCGCTTCCTCGTCAACGGAGCCATATTTAGCGTTTTTTCCTTTCTGCCCACCACATTACGTAACCCTCAAAGTCAATCTGACAATATCTGTGATTTTACTTTAAATATCTCGGAAGTCTATCTCGGAATATCTGTTCACAAATCAGACAAACAGTGATAGCACACTTCGGCATGTGGCGTATGTCTTTGAAGATATTCTATATTACAACAGAATGTAAAATTTAGCACACAAGAACAGCTACATTTATCTGCCGGACGAATCATGTGCAAGGAAGGTTTAGCTCGGACCCAGCTCCGATTCAACCTATTCGAATACTTATAAAACGCAGAAATGCTCTTCTGAAATATCCCCTGAACAGATTTTAAGGAGGTTTGTTACGTTTTTTAGAGGGGGAGTTCATTTCTGGTGACTGTAGGAAGCGGAATATTGGTTAAGCACCTGAATTCCTCAAATAAAAATTGACGGAAATCGGCAAGTTCGAAAAAAAAGAAACAATAGAAGCACGAAGTTTACAAATTTGTAGCTCGGCACCAAAAGGAGATATTGCAGTTCTATAAGCTGCATCCGTCACAGCATCTAAAGCGGACAAATTTGGTGTATTAATTTACAGCTCATGTAGATTTGCTAAATGTTTACAATAGTTTGCAATACTCCCATTCACAAATTAGTAATATATTTAACATGGGTGTATAATATATCAATTTTGTCCGCTTTAGATGTATTATCAAATGAAGTTTTCAGAATTCTGATATAATCTTTTATTGCTGAGCGACAGAGCTGAAAACTAGACAGTTTCGTTCTCCTAAATTTTGCAACTTTCAACAATTTTTATACACAACAAATAAAAATCGCTTCTAACAGTAGCTGTATTTTAACTTTTTAACAAACCTTTCTCATTTCTCACGTATTTGGATAGGGGGCTCCGTGAAAGTTCCCTCAATTTTGGAACGAGTAAGAAGCCTAGCTAAATATAGTGTAGATAAAAAAGAGTCTCTGTGCAAAATTGGAAGTTTCATAAACGAGAGGCGGCGCCACAAAAAGCTCGCAAGGATAGCCATTTTCCGCCGTCGCCGTGATGCTCCGACGACCCGATTCGAACAAAGGACCTGCAGCACAGAAGCCCAATACTCTAAACATTAGGCCACGGATGTTTCTTTTTTTATTGCAATAGCAGTTACATAATTAACAGTGGCGCAGAGCGACGAAGGGACAGGACTTAAGCGAGAAAACAACACACGACACCTGAGCGCAGTTATATGGACACTCCAGGCGTATTTATGCCGTCGCCGTCGCCGTGAGGTTCGGATCGTTGCCACGCGAAGTGTGCTGTATGTGCGGATGAAAGTGTACGGGGTGAGCCGGCGATCGTGGCTCAATCTCGCGCACGCAAGGAAAGGAAGCTGGGAGGAATCCCGCCTTTTCCCGTCGCGCGCGAATAGGGGAGGGGAGGGGAGGGAGGGGAGGCGCGTTTTACTCCGGGCGGCGGCGCTTGCTTGCCCGGGGCGCTGCATCTTGAAAGCCATCTGCGACGGGGACACAGTCCACCGCGCGCCGTATTTCCGCGGCTTCGTTCTCGTTGATACAAGACGCAGCACCAAGGTCAATTCGCTCGCTGCAGTTGCCGCGCTTCCTCACTCTAGTGTTCTGACAGCGAGTTTCGGCGGTCATCGAGTGAGTTGTCTTCATGTTTGTTTGAGCCGCGTGGCACCATGGTTGCTAATTGAGTTATTATGCCAAAGTTTAAAAGTTTATACGGCCGATAAGCCTGCTAAACTTATTTCGTACAGCTGTCACTGATTTGTTGCTTAAAAAGTAACAATTTCGCCTTTTGGGCGAAATCGTTACTTTTTAAGGCGACAGCCTTAGATCTCTATGCTTCAAGGTGGCGTTGCGAGGTACAGAAAATATCACGTGAACCATGGAAGGCCAGAAGAAAACCAAAGCATGTGCAGCCATGTATTAGAAATGATTAATGATTCGCAAAGTTAGTTAATGAGTGATTAGTGATTGGATTAAGGTGGATAAGGGTGGATTAAGGTAAATTACAGTAGGCTTCATAAGGCTTTCGCCTTCGCGTCTCTTAGGCGATAGCTAAGGACACCTGGGAATTTTTTCGCCTTCCTTATTACCGGCCTGGGCAATACATACAAAACACAAGACATTTTAACAACACGTGCAAGTCACGATATAAAATTTGGAGAACGCTTAACCTTCGCCTTTAAAATTGGAACGCTATAGCATTCAATGATCCCTGAGTGCTTCTCACGCTTCCCGGCAACTGCAGCTTTTGTAACAGTAATGTTTACCGGAAAACGCTGGCGGCTAACGCTATGCATGAAGGCGAGCTTTGTGGTTATATTGTTGATGATGTGCAAGGAGCCGAGGGGGCCGCGTTGCTCCTACTAATACAGACCTTAAACGGCAGCTGGAAAACGATATCGTGTTAAAAGCGGTTCGTGTTTGAGTTTCCGCGTAACAGAATTATGTTTTCTCGTATGTTTCAATTACAATCCGACAGTATTATGCCTGTAGGTTGTGTGCAAGTCGTACTGTACGATTTTCCTACGTATTTCAACTTGAGAATTTCAATTAGTTCAGCAACTTTGCGCCACATGGAGGGCCTGCGTGCTTGGGTATGCGTAGTTCGAAATTGTTTTTGCCGAAACGACGTCCGACGCTGGACTCCGATCGCCATTGTCCTGGTGGAATTGTGTCGTGATTGTGTCTGTGACATAAACTTTTTCTAAACACGCTATTTCTGTGTGCTCTCGTATACACGATCATCTTTGTATATACACGTCTCATAGCATGGCTACAAAGCTATGTAAAGTCCCATCGTCATTGTACACAACCACTGTGTACACTGTACATACTGAACATCATTTTGTGCAATGTGACAACTTGCACATATGCAACTCTGCATTTCCGTGGGTCTATATGATTATATGTTAGTGAGTGCGAACTCGGACACTTCTTTCAAAACGTACCATGTATACAATGCTTCGTACTTTGTATATGTTATTGTCCTGGTGAAATTGTGCCGTCGTCGTGCCGTATTTTGTTGAAATAAACTTTTTCTAAAAGGACGCCGACGCCGGATTTTCTACGACACGGGGCCCTTAACGTTATCGCGTTAAAATGTATCCAGCTAGCTGACTGACAAGCGGACTAAAAACGCTTGAGGCATGGTGCACATTGAGCCACGTTGGTTTGTATTTTTGCATTTGGAAACTATACAGTTTCTTGATATAACAAATGATTTCAACAGAGAATTCTCTAACAGGCCAGAGATTTGGTTCTGGATGTCTCACCGCTACATATTGTAGTTTTTCACAAATTATGCAAAGACAACAGCCCAAACACATAAGGTACAGTGTCCTCATTTAGAGTAGACAAGAAATTAATTGCGTATGGCATAATTCATAATTGGTAAGTACATCTTAATGGTTCTCCATAAAACATCCCAATGAAAAATCGCATCCCAACAGTCAAGAAAAATATGTTCCACTGTTTCGGGTTTCGCGCATAATAAACAATTTACGCTCGTATAGGCACACACACACAAAAAAACCTCTTTCATCTAGCCATGATTTAACAACTAATGTATCGTTGTGAAGCTAGAAAAAGAAAAAGTCGCAGTTATCGCCCGAAAGGCGAATCATCGATTGCGATAGCAAATTAGTGGAGAGCTATACGAAGTAAGGATACTAGTTTTATCGGAAACTTGTAAACACAGGCATACTAACTAAATTAACAAGCATGGTGCCACGCGCGCGCAATAAAACACGAACACATCTCACTCAATGACCGCGGATACTTGCCGTCGAAACGCTGGAGCGAGGAAGCGTGGCAGCAGCAGCGAGCGAATCGACCTTCCTGCTGATTCTAGCTCGCATCAACTGGAGCTGTGGAAACACAGCTTGGCGGACTGTGTCTCCGTCGCCGAATGATCGCTGGCGGCGGTCCCTCAGAGTTCACACTGCAGCCAGGGCCTCATCCTTGTCTAGCGCAGAATCGTAGCCGCGCTTGCTGACAGCGGCGCCGCTTGCTCTCTCGTTTACTTACGTGACTCGCCACAAGACGGCGACCGCGCTGAGACGCCCTACGCTTTGACGGGGCTTCAGGGGTCCCCTGCCGCGTCGGTTTCCAGCCCTTTGTCAATGATATGTACTACGTCTTGCGGCTTATCGGGCGGGTCTGACGCTGCCGCCGCGTGTCCCTCGCCCTTCGGCATTGCTTCGCTTCCTCAGCGTCGGCCTCGTCCATGACGAGTTCTGCGGTGTCCTTAACTTCAGCCGGCACCGCGACACTTGCTTAAGTCTTCGCGCACTCACTTTATTCATGTTCGAAACGACGGCAGTGCGTGCAACGAGAAACTCGAAAGTCACGTTGTATATGGCTCTTGCTGTGACGCCGCAGACACAGTGGTACTCTTGCAGGTGCGACTAGAAGGGCCATGTCACCAGCGACGCGTAGCTGATGTGGAAGGTCATCTATCTTGACGCCATTACGCAGATTGAGGCGCACTAGGAGCGTCCTCGGCCCCTTGTGCTGAATCATCAAACCCTCCGCTTTTCATCCGAGATGTCCGTCGCCTTTCCGAATGTAGCAAGTACTTAGCGCAAATCTCAAGCTTCAGTGGCACGTTGAACAGAAGCCACTGAAGCTTGAGATGTATACGTCCTGGGTCGTCGGATCGACAACCAAGCATCACTGGCCCTTTCGTTTCGCAACAAGCCAAAGCGTTCGTCATGCTTTCCACGCTCTTGAAGGTCACCGCAGATACGTGGCTCATGAGTTACGCCCGCAATGCCAAACGTGCAAACGTGTCGTCGCTGGAAACGTTCGACTCGGTAAGGTCTCGCACGAACATACGCGTTCAAAAATAAAGTTGTGAAAACACTGCGAAAAATACCTCCAAAGCTCTCGGCATTCCTTCCATCAATTCTGTTACAGCGCTGCTCATAGCCGCGACCTCTTGGGAGCCCCTGATACGAAAGTCCGTGCACTTCGGTAGCCGGAAGTATAGTCCTTAGGCTATGGACGCTTGCCTGAGCAGGCGGAATAGAGCATCTTTGAGAATTTTCCGCGTGCAAGGGGCGTTTCGTAGCTGCCAGGGCGCTGTTCCTTCTGCACATCAAGAGTCACTTTGCATGTTGCGTTACGCCGGAACACGCGCTACATAACGCTTATGGGCAGTATTGAAGTATTAAGGAAAAGTGGTAAATTATTCAGGAAATCGGGGCCCTTATAACGTAAAACTATACCAATCTGTTTTTATTCTCATCTCCTGACGTAAAATTTACGTAACCGCCGAAGCAGGCATCGGACGGTAACCCGCGGCGTTGTGTGAAAAGCCCAATCAAACGTGCTCCTCGTTTACAAGCGGTTATTCTTTAACGCGATAGCGTTAAGGTCCCTGTGTCACAGAAAATCCGGTGTCGGCGTCCGGCGTCTGACGTCGCTTCGACAAACATATTTTCGCACCAACTTATGAATCACGCATACCCGACCACTCTTCTACCACCAAGATTGCTCATACCTTGTGTTTCATTCTTTACAAAGTTATTCCTCGGAATTTTGCGAACGGCAGCCCACAAACAAACGTAATGAAAAAAGAAAAATACACCGACAGCGCATATCTTTTATGTATCTAGCCAAAGCCACCTAGAAAAAAATTATCTAGCTCTTCTCAGACTGAAATATTAAAAGTGCGAAACAGATAACAGGAGATCGACCCACGCAAGAGGCCGCGTTGCTACCAGAAAGCTTGCCTTCGTGCGTAGCTTTCGCCGCCAGCGTTTCCCGGTAAGGATAGGAATAAACTTTATTTGTCCAACGGTTGTTGATGTTGGTGCCCGGGGCTAGGCTTCCCGGTAAAAGATACGGTTACAGTAAGCTGCAGTTGCAGTTGCTAGGCTTTCCCGGTAAAAGATACGGTTACAGTAAGCTGCAGTTGCCGGGAAGCACGGAAGGCACTCTTAACATTTGTCAGAGACGCTGGTCTCGATGAGACGCTTTAGTTTGTTGAGCGCCGTGGTGTGTTTTGTACATCTTGTGTATCGGCGATGTGCACCGTGCATATAATTACATATTTCATGACACCCATCTGGAGTAGCATGTGCTATATAGGCATGCCGCCAGGCAAACTTCTCCGTGATTCATTAAAGAGCCTCTCTCTCTCTCTCCCTCTCCGGTCACAGATAGAAAACGACAGCGGTAACTGTCCAAGACGGCGGCACCCAAAGCCTTCCGTAAAATAGCCTACATGTATAAGTTTATAACATGAACGCGAGCCCAAGTCTCTACTAGAGCATTGTAGCTGTCGTGTATGGGTCTCAAGCACTCGGCAAGCGAGACTTTAACACCACGCAGAGCCGGAAGGGGGAATTTTCGGCGTTTCTAAGCTGTCACACACTAGCCACGTGTAGAGAATATCGAAGCAGGCTTAGCGCATGCGACGGCAGGGCTCTTTGTAGGGATACAAGATTAATGCCAACGCTGCGCGCCGGCCTCGGGACGAGCGATTTCGCTTTTCTCCAGAGTTGTCACGGGTCGCAGACACACACGCACACGCACACACACATATAAGCAAGATAGAGAGAGAGAAGGTTATTTTCTGCCAACGTCCTTACTTTAATAGCTCCGTCTATCTGTGTCTGTCAGGCGCGCTCGCGTTTTGCTTTGCCAACGCAAGCAAGTACAAAGAAAGAACTCGAAAGTAAATGGACAACAGATAACAGTAATAAAGAAAAAAAAAGCAGAACGAAGGATGAACTAGCTTTAAGCCTTAGCGATTAAGCTTAAGTCGTCATTTTTTTTTGTAGCGAAGGTTTGGAGAAGGGGCGAGCGTCGCTTCATTCAGGATGAAGGAGAAAATAAATGTGCTATAACTCTTTGCGAAAAACGTGGACTTAGGCATCTAGGCGAAAGAAATGAAAATAAACTGCAGTTGAAGTGCGACATGACTAAATTACTCGAAGATTATCGAATAGCGTTAGGCGCTTCTTCTTTCGACTCTTCTTTTTTTTACTGTGTGCAAGAACAGTCTTTATTTAAATGTTCAGTGCATGCTCTTTTTGTTGATAATTGTCCTAAAATAACATATTTAACAATCCCGACAAACGCTGAGAAAGTAAGTAAAATAAACGCTGATGAAAACCATTTTCGAACTTTGGGCACACAAAAACAGTAAATGGACAGGTTATATGGAACAGTGAAGGTTGAAGACCCCCTGTCCCGTGGCCATAAATTTATAGCGAGAACGGGAATAAAGCCTCAACGCTAACGCGCACCCGACAGACTTAGAGGAGTACATTCCCATATGCGCTGACATCGAAGTTACCGTACTTGGCCGTGCATTAATGATCAGATTACACTAAGTCAAAGAACGGGAATGACAAGTCGTTCTGGTCGAAAACGTTGAGCGCATCAAACAAAACTATCTTAGGCTTTCGCAAAATATCAAACTTGGCGGCCGGTCTGGAAAGCTAGCTTTCCCTAACTAAGACCATGTCGTGCGCCGAAGACGTTCGTGGATGCCGTTTTCCGGTACGTGACAGCGACGCCGGATTACAGACTAAACAACTTAAGCCGCTTCATCCTTCAGAATTATCGCACCCGTTTCCGGGGATACACGGTGTTGAAATGTTCTCTGCGCCATCGAAGATTTCACAACTGCGGAGTCGAGATTGCTGAGGCTCATGTGATTGCGATGACAGCGCTAACGATCTCAGAGACAGACGGCACCAAGTCCAGTTTACGCGTCTCCGTTCAGAGTCTTCAACGCTAAAGTGCAGCACCCAAATGGAGTATTAAAAAAAGACAAATATTATTCATGGACAGTAGCACCACGGGCTCGATCATTGTCTGCGCTGAGAAACACATCTCGCATATCATCATCAGCAGCCTGGCTACGCCCACTGCAGGGCAAAGGCCTCTCCCATACTTCTCCAACTACCCCGGTCATGTGATGATTGCGGCCATGTTGTCCCTGCAAACTTCTTAATCTCATCCACCCACCTAACTTTCTGCCGCCCCCTGCTACGCTTCCCTTCTCTTGGAATCCAGTCCGTAACCCTTAATGACCATCGGTTGTCTTCCCTCCTCATTACACGCCCTGCCCATGCCCATTTTTTCTTCTTGATTTCAACTAAAATGTCATTAACTCGCGTTTGTTCCCTCACCCAATCTGCTTTCTTTTTATCTCCCCCCCCCCTCTTAACGTTACACCCATCATTCTTCTTTCCATATCTCGTCGCGAAGTGCGAGAGCGATCGCTGCTGCTTCTGCTGCTGCGCTGCATATGGCGCGGATGGAGGCAGAGGCTACCAGGTTCCCCTGATTGACGACGGCGATTGTGTATTGGGCCCACGACGTGGCGACGAGGGATACGGGCTAGCGTCCATGTAGTATGTATCTGGGTCTCTGAAGCAGCGTTTGTGCAACATGCGGGAACGCGCTGCCATCCTATCTTGATTGTGGGTGGGGTGCATGTTCTAGGGGATAGGGTCTACTACAATGTTCTCTCTAATGTGGTTAGGCAGGAGTTGTGTTTCTTCTTTGCAGTACTGGGCTTTCAGCGGGTACCCTAGCCGTTGAAGAAGGTGCCTTCCCTGTTGTGTCTTGTTGAGGCGCTCCCTCTGCGCTATGATCGTCACACTTGCTAGCTCCTCAAAAGGGGTTGTATACCCCTAGCGCTAGTAAGTTCTTTGTGCTTGTGCTTGACGGCAGCTGTAAGGCCGTTTTGTACGACATTCTTATAAGAGTGTCCATGCGCTCAGTCTCACTTTTGCGCTTGACTTGATACGGGAGTGCGTACGTGACACGGCTGATGACGAGGGCTTGTGCCAGTCTTAAGGTTTCGTCCTCTGTGAAACCATCTTTGCTGCGCGCTACTCTGGCGATGAGTGATACGATGCTTTTTATAACGTGATTTAATTTCTCTGAGGCTACCTTTGCGCCGTTGTTCTCCTGGACGTGCATACCTAGTAAGCGTGTTGTCGGGACGCGCTTTATAGGTTGCCCGGCAATCTCGAGATGTGTTGGCTGGGCCCGATGTTTCTTAGCTTGTTTTGGCCGGCATTGAAGCTAATCCGACTTGTGTGGGGCACATCCCATTCCTGCCGTAGTTAGGTATGACTCAATGTGTCCGATAGCTGAGTGTAATGTGTTTTCTCTGTCGCCGTATGAATCGTTGGTTGCCCATAGGGGGATATCGTCGGCATAAAAGGCACATCCGAGTTTTGGGATGTTTTCCAGTTGTAATGCAAGTTTTCTAGTAAAGGAGATGTTATCGATCCTTGCGGAGTACCCTTCTGCGGTAGATCATATATGTCTGATTGTATGCCTGCTATGCCGATGCGGGCTTCGTGGTGACTGATAAAAGCCACGGTATACTGATATACTCGCTCTCCGCATCCTATGGGGGCGAGGCCATCTAGGATGGTTTCGTGTGCTGTGTTATCAAAGGCTTTTTCCACGTCGAGGGCTAGGAGTATTTTGTTGTTGTTGCCCGGTTGTGGGTTGAGGTCTTCTTCCTTGAGAAGGAGGAAGACATCCTGTGCCGACATGCCTTTCCGGAATCCGTACATGCAATTGGGGTGTAGTCCATGTTCCTCCATATGGTAAAACACTCGAACACGTCATCCTCAACCGACTCAGTAAATACATGGAAGACAACAATCTTTATCCATCAGAAATGGTAGGTTTTTGAAAATCTCTCTCATGCCAAGATATGCTTCGAATGAAGCATGACATCATTACACCTAATAGCAGTCTAGATACGCAAGCAATTCTCAGTCTAGACCTCCACGGAGCCTTCAATAACGTTTCACATTCCACCATCCTCAGAGAGCTTAATCTCATTGGGGTTGGCGGAAAGACATATGACTACATATGTACCTTCTTATCCAACCGTACCGCAACGATACACATAGGCACAGAGCAATCCCTTTTGTACGCTTTAGGTAGCTACGGCACGCCCCAACGCTCATTGCTGTCCCCTTTTCTTTTTAATCTTTCTATGATGCCGATGGCGCAAGCATTGCGGTCTATTCCTGATCGCAAGTTTTCACTCTACGCCGATGACATCACTCTTTGGGCGACTAGCGGCTCCGATGGAGAGATTCAAGACACTCTACAGGCCGCAGCAGACGCCGTCGTGGCTCATGCCGGGGCTTGAATCTCACATGCTCCCCTCAAAAATTCAAGGGGACAAAAAGGTTGTTCTTACGGGGGATTACAATCTACCAGGTATAAGATGGGATTCGTACGATGCTGGTGTTATCGATAAGGACAGCGCTGAGGCGACACTTGATATGGCCTTCAATAGTGGTTTAAGGCAAATCATTCAGCGACCCACACGTGTCGCTTTGTCGAGCAGCACAATTCTTGATCTGACTTTTGTGAGTGAAAACATTCCTGTAGAGGACATATCATGGGAAATAATTGACGGAATTTCGGACCACAAGGCAACCAAATGTTGTCTATCACTACCGTCGTCAGCACGCTCAGAAAAATTGATCACACGAATATATGATTGGAAAAACGCAGATGATGTCGGCATTCTTGACTTTTTTGATTATCACTACCCCAATTTTTCTTGTCTTTTCCATGATAATTCTGTGACAGTAGATGAATTATGGGCGAAATTTAAGACCTATGTACACGAATGTTTATCAAACTTCGTACCCATGAAAAAAAAGAAAGTGCACAAAAGAAACCCTTGGATCACAAGGAATATAATACATATGAAACGTAAAATGTCAAGGCTGAGGAAACTTAAGGGTAAGACATCAAATCCCTGTTTCTCTGACAAAATTAGAAAATTGGCACATGAGTTGAAAGTAGCGATAAACCAAGCAAAACATACGTACATGAACGTCACACTTAGCAACTTCATCAAGACGGCTCCTCAAAAATTTTGGAGATATTTCAACGCGAACGTGCATAAGCAAAGCAATCTGCCGCAGAAGGATGCTTTCCAAAGAGCAAATCAGTTTAATAACTTTTTTAAATCCGTTTTTACACAAGACAACGGAATTTCACCAGATTTAAACCACCAGCCGAGGGGAACCGGCGACATACTTGGTGATATAGAGATAACAGAATCAGGTATACTTTCACTGCTGCTTAACATCGACATTAAAAAATCTTGTGGCCAAGATGGGATCCCCAATACTTTCCTCAAGAGATACGCAGAATGGGTCTCTAAATACCTCTTACTTATCTTTAAAAAATCTCTAGAATCGTCTGACGTACCCAAAGACTGGAAAATAGCAAAGATTGTCCCGATTCTCAAATCAGGCGACGCAACAAGCCCATCAAATTATAGACCGATTTCGCTAACCTGCACATCTTGCAAAATTCTCGAACACATCATACTAAAACACATCGTAACCTTTGCGGAAGATAATAACTTGCTTAGCATCAACCAACATGGTTTCAGAAAAGGACTGTCTACTGTTACGCAACTGACACAAACTGTGCATGATCTCGCTCTAACAATTGATAACCGCGGGCAGACTGACATAATATTCTTAGATCTATCGAAGGCCTTCGACCGGGTATCCCATCCTAAACTCCTGGGCAAACTACAACACATTCTCGGATCTGGCAGCATAATAAACTGGATAAAAGCTTATCTTGCAGGTCGGCAACAGTACGTAGAAATTGAAAGTCAGCAATCTGATTGGGTAGAAGTGTCATCCGGAGTACCACAAGGAACAGTCTTAGCACCAATTCTTTTCTTACTATACATCAACGACATGGCAGATAACATAAAATCAACAATGCGCATGTTTGCAGATGATTGCATTATATATAGGGAGATTAGGAACCATAATGATCAAGTAATACTAAATCACGAGCTTGCGCAAGCAGCAAATTGGTGTCAGGCATGGCAAATGAAGATTAATTTAGACAAGACTGTTTTTATGAGAGTAAGCCGAAAAAGAACCCCTCTAGAATTCACCTACACGATCGAACAGCAAAAATTAAAGATAGTCGATGATTATAAATATTTGGGCATTGTCCTATCATCCGATATGAAATGGGACAAGCATGTGTCACACATATCTTCTAAGGCATTTACAACACTTTGTTCGCTTAAACGCTCTTTAAAATCTGCCTCACCAGACACTAAGATGCTAGCCTACACCTCATTCGTTCGTCCTATACTAGAATATGGTATTACCTGCTGGTCTCCACATACCAAACAATGCATAAAACGCCTAGAAACAATACAGAGAAAAGCCATCAGATTCATTTATAATAGGTACAACCGTAATGATTCTCCGACAGAACTCCTCGATAAAGCTTGTCTCCCGACTATTTACAAGCGTGCGAAATACTTACGTCTCAAGTTTCTGTTCCACCTCCTTAACGGGGTCTACAAATTAAACAGTGGTGCATATGTATCTTTCACTGAGCAGCGAAACACTAGAACTAAACATCATAAACATTTAATTGAATACAGGTTCCACACAGACACATTCAGGTATTCTTTCTTTCCCCAGACAATCAGAGACTGGAATTCATTGCCTAGTGATATCATAATTTACTCACCTGACGATTTCCTTCCTATGATGGAAAAATATGTCTATGAATGCGCATCTTGATTTACCAGTATCGCCTGCAGACCCCGCATTTTTTGGTTTTGATGTACTTTTTTGTTGTTTATCTTATGCTTCTGTATTTCTGTTCATTAACCTTTAAACTGACTCAGGAAGGTCACACCCTTTGTTGTATTACTCAACTACGTCTACTTGTAAACCACAATACTAACAAGTGTATAAGTTTGTCATTCTTATTTTGATGCAATGTATCTTCCCATGTCCTGCAACAGCCTCAAAATGGAGGCTAGCAGTATGTATGAAATAAATAAATAAATAAATAAATAAATAAAAATCCGAGCTGCTACTTCTGCCATCCCACCGAGGGGGCGGAAAACACATGTCTAGTATACAGGTCATCCTAAACCACATCCCCGTTACTAGAGTGGACAGGCTCCGGGTGCTCGGTTTACACATTCAAAGCAACCGGCTCAACACATATACCCTACATGCACTCCACAGCACAGTCGATCACACTTTGCGCCTTCTAGGGCGAGTCTCCAAAAAGCATGGTGGACTAAAGGAGGCCGAACTCTCCGCTTGGTCCAGCCCTTCGTTATCAGTAAGATTACATTCGCAACACCATATCTACATTTCCTTAAATAAGAATCAGATAAGATCGACACTCCTTTACGCAAAATATATCAATTCGCTCTGGGGTCCCCATACGTACCTTCATCGAAAGGCTAATGCTTACTAGAACTTTCAACACACTTACTGAACTCACAGAAGCCCACCTCACATCCCAATATAGCAGACTTTCTAACACCGCAACAGGTCGCCACATTCTACAAACTCTTTCTATCACTCCGGCACCCATCATCAAGACTAAATACACCATTCCACATCACATACACGAGAACGTCTGCATCCCGCCACTTCCTAAAAACATGCACCCTGTGCACCACAAACAGCGCAGGAGGCAGCGAGCAAAGGCTCTCCAAAAACAATTCTCCACCTCAAAAGACGTGCCGCACGTGTTGGTGTTGATGTTGATGTTGAGACGTGTTGATGCCGCCGAATATGGGAACAGAAATCATTACGCAATATCAGTCATTAACTCTCACGGGCAGGTCGCTGCGGCCGCCTCTATTCCTGGCTCTTCCTCGGAGGAGGCGGAGGAAGCGGCCATAGCCCTGGCCCTCACAATCCCAAATTCATCAGTTATCGTTAGCGACTCCAAAGCAGCCATACATAACTTTGGAGTGGGTAGGGTCTCTAAGCCAGCCCTTTCTCTCCTCTTGGTCCATCCTTTCCTTCAAACTGTGGCATTAATCTGGACTCCCGCGCATGCGGGCCTTGCCGGAAACGAGGCGGCTCATGCCAGGGCCCGAGGATTTACAGTCCGGGCTCAGGCATCAGACGTGTCGGACCTCGCCACGGAGGAGGCGCCGTTTACAGCGCGGGATCGACTTATTACCTACCACGACATCTGCACACGCTACCGATTAGACCGTTTAACCTTTCCGCCACTCATGGACAAATCCCCGCGTAGATGTGAAGTTCTGTGGCGACAGCTGCAGACTCGCACCTTTCCATCCCCTTACCTCCTCCACCGCATTCATCCCGCCATTTACCTTTGTCTCTCTTGTAAATTCTGTTTCTCTCCCAAAGCAGACTTAAACCACATCATGTGGGGGTGCCCTAAGCACCCCCTTCCCCCTTTCCTCAAGAAATTAATGTCTAGTGAGGAGCAGTGGGAGGCTGCCTTGCGCAGCTCGAGGCCCGATCTTCAGGAGGCCATCCTGGAGTGGGCTGAGAGGATAAAGGAGGCCTACTTCAAGTAATTCGTCCCCCATCCTCTATTCCATTGCCCCCTTTCCTTTAAAGAGGGATAAATAATGTTTTTAATCATCATCATCCATGTGTTGTTCTATTCGAGTGAGTACAATTCGTTCAAAAAGTTTGCCCAGGCAAGACGTGAGCGATATCGGTTGTAATTGATAGAGCCTGCGCGGTTTTCCCGGTTTGGGTATAAAGACTATGTGAGCGGTAGTCCATTTCTCGGGTAATGTTCCGCTCGATGTCCATATTTGTTCGTTCAGCTGCTCTGTAAAGGCTCGGAGGATTTCATCGCTTAGGTTTCTCAAGATGGCGTTGGTGATCCCGTCGGGGCCCAGTGCCGTGTTTTTCTTGAAGCTCTGTGCTGCCACGTATACATCCGCATACGTAATGTGTGCATCAAGTCTTTCGTTCGGAGGTCCCGTATATTGAGGGTATGGTTTCAGACGCCCGGTCCGGATTCCCGTGTATGTTTGCTGGAGTTCCTGTATAAATTCATCCTGGGTTCCCGGATATACGCCAACGAGTTTTTGTAGGGTTGTGTTTGTTTCTGTTTTGGTACTTGAAGGAACGTGCGCAAATTGTCCCTGTGAACCTTCAGGGCATAACTGCTGGCCTGTTTAGTGACGTTTGAAATCCTAAGTCTAAGTTTGCGATTTAACTTCTGTTTGCGCCATCTTCTTGTGAGGCCTCTGCATGCTTCTCATAAGTGTATTAGATGGTTGTCGATTGCCGGCGTGTCAGTATCGGTTTGGTACACTTTAGTGTTGGCGTCATATAGTTCTTTGATGCGTTGGGCCTACTCCTTGATCGTGGTTAAGCGGCCTTGATGTTTCGGGAAGGGCGGACTTGTATCTAAGTCGGACTGTTACCTCTCCCTAAACTTAGGTCAATTTGTAATTTTGGCCTTCCCTAGGGGTAGGCGTAGTTTGGCCGAGGCACTGGTGATTTCGATAATGTAGTGATGACTACATAGCGAGTCGTCTAGGACCTTCCAGCTTGTTCCCACGGTATCGTTGGTGATGGTGAGATGAGGGGTCGTGTCCCTGCTGGCGCTGTTTCCTATCCAAGTAAGCGTACCTGGTACAGTAATTAGTGTGTATTCGTGGCGCTCTATGGTTTCTAGGAGCTTGGTGCTCTTGGTGTCTGCTTTTGAGTAGCCCCACGCGTTGTGCTCTGCATTGAAATCCCCGGTTATAATTAGGCGATCGCGGAGTTCCAGCATTTCCTGTAGATGCCGGAACAATGACGCGAAGTCAGCCTTGTTGTCGCGGGGGGGGGGGGGGGGGGGGGGGGCTTTATACGTTGCATACGACTTGTCTAGGTCTCCCTTCCTTGACAGGCCATATCGTGATGATGAGATGTGGGATTTCCTCACCGGGGAGTACTGTCAGGGTTGTTGCGTACTCACCGTCTGAAAGCAACCTGATAACTCAGGACTAATTGCAACAAGCACTGCAACAATCACAACAACAAATAATACAACTATTTCAACCATATTTTGCGGAATTCCAAGAATTAAAGCAATACGTTAACGAATCCCTAACCAAGGAACCCAAGCGTAAACGGAAAAGTAGTAAAATACGCTCTCAGGCAGAGGACGGTAGCATGCTAACTTCCGACACAGACAGCACAACACCGTCTAAGTCCCATCATGGCCCGTAAAACTCAAATGGAAAGCGAAAGCATCACATTCTGGTCTTGGAAATGTAGGCACATTAAAAGCAAGCACGCATCCCTCTCGCTATACGTACAGGCCGCGCTAGTCCCCCCGGACATTATCTGCCTGCAAAAGGCGGGAGAGCAACCGAAGCCAATTATGAGGTATAAAATACAGTACGACCCCAGCTACCGTAGGGTGGCTACGCTTGTCCGCAAAGACTTGGCAACAATACGGTTCTTTGAATACCTCTTGTAAACACGCTGTGAATAGCATTGGAGAGATCGTATATCCCTGCCTGACGCCTTTCTTTATTGGGATTTTGTTGCTTTCTTTATGGAGGACTACGGTGGCTGTGGAGCCGCTATAGATATCTTTCAGTATTTTTACATACGGCTCGTCTACACCCCGATTCCGTAATGCCTGCATGACTGCTGAGGTCTCGACTGAATCAAACGCTTTCTCGTAACCAATGAAAGCTATATGTAAGGGTTGGTTATATTCCGCACATTTCTCTATCACCTGATTAATAGTGTGAATGCGATCTATTGTTGAATAGCCTTTACGAAATCCTGCCTGGTCCTTTGGTTGACAGAAGTCTAAGGTGTTCCTGATTCTATTTGCGATTACCTTAGTAAATATTTTGTAGGCAACGGACAGTAAGCTGATCGGTCTATAATTTTTCAAGTCTTTGGCGTCCCCTTTCTATGGATATAAATGATGAAAAAAGAGGAGCGTGTATTTTGCCAGCTTAGCGCTTTTGATCGCTTATGGGCAGCATGTAGTAGCAAGACTGGCACACTGCTCAGCAATCTATCCTGCCTGGTCTCACAGGTTTTCTGCTGTTTTGCCAACCAGACTATTGACTGGTTAACATCCCTGCCTTCCTGTATTCCTCACTCTCTCTCTCTCTCTCTCTGCTGGTTTGCATGAAAGCATCGACGATAACCCACGAGGCTGCATTTCCGCAGCATCGTTTTGCGTCCGTAACCACTTCTATATTTTTTTCCTTTTTCCCGGGAGAGTAACCGAGTTGAACGGCCTCATCAGTAATGTAGCACTATACAAAATACACTGACTTCTTTTGACTCAACTGACATCCTTTACATTAAAAGCCGTTTGTATATATATAGATTGCAACGGGGGTGTTCGCCTAGCAGAAGAGTCACTAGTTATAGGTTGTAGCGCTAGGCTTAAAACAGGTCGGCGCTATACCGTTAACAGGGAAGCAAGCACTCCTCGTCGTCTTCTTCTTTTGCACCAGCACACGAGCACCATGCCCACTGCCCAGTGCCTTCAGTACAATCACTCCCCACCGAAAGAGTAGCCATCCTGGCGACCTAAGGACAGGGGAACACAGGGGGGTCATGGCACTGCTTGAGCCGGGAGACGTGGACAATTTCCTGGCCCCGACGACTCTGGTCGGAAGGCGTTTCAATTGGCTCGATGAGGTAGTTGACCGCGGATGTTTGTTTCAGCACCCGATAAGGACCGTGGTACTTGGAGAGCAGCTTGGAGGAAAGGCCTGGAGGAGTAGAGGGCACCCACAACCAGACCAGCGAGCCAGGCGCAAAGCACGTAGCCGTAGTGGATGAATCGTGGCGAAGCTTATGACGCCACTGGTCCTGGGATGTGAACGAACGAGCGAGCTGGCGACATTCTTCGGCGTAAGCAGACGCTCTAGAAACAGTCGTCCCCTCCGAAGCATCTGGCCGGTAAGGTAGAATCGTGTCCATAGTGCATGAAGGTTCGTGTCCGTAAAGGAGAAAGAAAGGGGAGAATCCAGTGGTGCTTTGCGTGGCGGCATTGTAAGCGTAGGTGACGAAAGGTAGAATGCGATCCCAATTCGAATGGTCAGATGAAGCATACATGGCCATCATGTCACCAAGGGTGCGGTTGAAACGTTCTGTCATCCCATTAGTTTGAGGATGATATGCCGTGGTAGTGCGGTGAATGATGCGACACTCCTTTAGCAATGCTGCAATGACGTCTGAGAGGAAAACGCGACCGCGGTCGCTCAGTAATTCGCTAGGTGCTCCATGGCGTAAAATCAGGTTTTGAAGGATAAAACTGGCGACGTCTTTTGCTGTGGCAGATGCTAGGGCTGAAGTTTCAGCGTACCGCGTGAGGTGGTCGATAGCAACAATAACCCAGCGGTTGCCGCTTGGAGTGTTGGGAAGCGGACCGTATATAAGTCAATGCCGACGCGGTCGAACGCGCGCGCGGGGCATGGTAAAGGTTGCAAGGGGCCGGTGGCATGTTGAGGTGGCGTCTTGCGTCGTTGGCATATGTGGCATGACGGGACATACTGGCGAACGAAACGATACATACCGCGCCAGTAGTACAGAAGCTGGAGGCGAGAGTATGTCTTTAATACACCAGCATGGCCGCATTGTGGGTCGTCGTGGAACGTGGCGCAGATGTCGGAGCGGAAGTGTCGGGGTATAACAAGCAACCACTTACGGCCGCTGGAATTGTAGTTGCGGCGGTACAGCAGGTTATCCCCGAATGATGAAGTGTGTGGCTTGGCGACGAAGCGTCCGAGAGGTCGGTGCTGGCGACTGGCTGGACAGGAAGTCAATAAGCGAAGAGATCCATGGGTCTTTGCGCTGCTCTGACGGCATGTCGGAAATGTTGAGGGCGAAGGCACCGCAGGTAGAAATAGACGAGTGGACAGGATCAGAGGGCAGGGGTGACCGGGATAGAGCGTCTGCGTCTGAATGCTTTCGGCCTGAGCGATAAACAACGCGGTTGTCGTACTCTTGTAGGCGCAATGCCCAACGGGCAAGCCGACCAGTTGGATCTTTTAGTGAAGATAACCAGCATAGGGCATGATGGTCGGTCACGATGTCAAATGGACGCCCGTACACATAAGGACGAAATTTGCCGATAGCCCAAATGATGGCCAGACATTCCTTCTCAGTAACCGAGTAGTTCGCCTCGGTTTTGGTAAGGGTGCGGCTGGCATACGCAACGACGTACTCTTCGAAGCCATCCTTGCGTTGTGCAAGAACAGCGCCGAGCCCGACACCACTAGCGTCCGTATGGATCTCAGTTGGAGCAGAGGGATCGAAGTGTCGCAGTACTGGAGGCGAGGTGAGAACGCGTCGCAGTTCTTGGAATGCGTCGTCGCACGCCGGGGACCAGGATGATAGGTCAGAACTGCCGGTGAGAAGCTGCGTCAAGGGGGCAATGATAGAGGCAAAGTTACGGCCGGACGTCGGAAATATGAGCACAGGCCGATGAAGCTGCGAAGCTCTTTCATGGTGGTTGGTTTAGGGAACTCGGATACGGCGCTGAGTTTTGTGGGGTCCGGAAGGATACCGTCTTTTGAGACTACATGGCCGAGAATAGTAAGCGTACGAGCGCCGAAGTGGCATTTCTTCAAATTTAGTTGCAGTCCTGCAGTGGAGAGGCACGCAAGTACTTGCTCGAGGCGGTTGAGGTGCGACGCAAAGTCGGTGGAAAAAACCACAATGTCATCCAAATAACAGAGACACGTTTTCCACTTCAGCCCTCGAAGAATGGTGTCCATCATTCGCTCGAAAGTGGCAGGCGCGTTGCAGAGGCCGAACGGCATGACGGTAAATTCATATAGCCCATCAGACGTTACGAAGGCTGTTTTTTGACGATCGGCCTCTGCCGATTTGCGCTCCGGCACTTGCCAGTAGCCGGAGCGTAAATCCAGCGAGGAAAAGAATTCCGCGCCCTGCAGACAGTCCAAGGCATCGTCGATGCGCGGCAGAGGATAGACATCTTTGCGCGTTATTCGGTTAAGGCGGCGATAGTCGACGCAGAACCGAATGGAGCCATCTTTCTTTAGAGCGCAGCTCTTTGGCGTCCGTTCCTGGGTTTCGCGTCGTCGTCGGCGTTGTCATCGGCCTCGTAACCAGCTCCGCCCCCCTTTCATCCCCCCAGCGCTAGCAGCGACCGACTGATACCGCTGGATGCCGCTGACGCCGCTAGAGAGTCAAGATAACGTGACTGCATAGAACACCGTCGCCGCCATGCAGAAAGAGGAGGAAAGGGTCCCCCCCCCCCCTGTTCTTGTGTGGCGGATAGGGTGCTCTTCAGTTGCCGACGCGCCGGTTATTTCACGTAGGCCCCGGCACGTCGACGAATACGTGACCACCTTCCCACGGCTAGACCTGGTTCTTAGCGCTGCGGAAGCGAGGGTATCATATTGTTTGTGTCGGCATCGGCGGCGTTGTCCCTGAAACCAACTCCGCAGCTGGGGTTGACTCACTATCGGCGTCAGCGGCATCAGTCAGTCGCTGCTATCTCTTCCCTCCTCCCTTTATCGTGTTGTCCGCTTGCTGCGCGCGCTTCTGCCCCCATCGTTTGCCGCTGGGTGTACACGCCGCCCCCCTCCCCCCTCTTCCTGCGAGTCTCCGGTTGTCAAAGCGCCGGCTCGAACTTAATTCCTTTCTTCGCTCCTCCTCCAATGCAACCCCTGTGCGGTGGCAATCAGAGAGCCAGATCGGTGGCGGCGGATCTGTATATGTGCACCGCCCGAGCCGAAATTGCCGCTGCCGTTCGCCCTGTGCGGTGGCAATCAGAGAGCCAGATCGGTGGCGGCGGATCTGTATATGTGCACCGCCCGAGCCGAAATTGCCGCTGCCGTTCGCCACTGCGAAATTATCTGCCAGTTCTTTCTGAGCCATGAGCGAGACGACCGATGGAAGTCCTCCGTCTGCTGCTGCTGCTAAACGAGCTGCCAGAGCAGAGGCCCAGCGCCGTCGCCGTCAGAATCCAGAGGTGCGTGCCGCCGAAGCAGAAGCTTACCGTCGCCGCCGTCGAGATGATCCAGGAGTACGCGTCGCCGAAGCAGAGGCTAAGCGCCGCCGCCGAGAAGACCCTGCCGTTCGCGCCGCCGAAGCGGAGGCTCATCGCCGCCGTCGAGAGCAACCAGCAGTAAGCGAGGCTGAAGCAGAAGCTCATCGCCGCCGCCGAGAAGACCCTGCCGCTCGCACCGCCGAAGCGGAGGCTCATCGCCGCCGTCGAGAGCAACCAGCAGTAAGCGAGGCTGAAGCAGAAGCTCATCGCCGTCGCAGAGAAGACTCTACCGTTCGCGCGGCCGAGGCCGAGGCCAAACGCAAACAAAGGCTCGCAAACAGTCAGGGTGCAACAAATGCTTTCCGGCGACAGTTTACAGACAATCCGTTTGGAAGTTTGTGTTCAGTGTGTGATCGGCTCTGGTTCCAAAATGACGTGAAACCGCTTCCGGATACGTGCCGTGAGAATCTCCGGTGTGCGTTTCCCAACTCGGACTTGTGTCAATTCAGACTGTGTTCTTCATGCATGCAATCTGTGCGGAAAGGTGACATTCCTCATTTTAGAGCGCAGCTCTTTGGCGTCCGTTCCTGGGTTTCGCGTCGTCGTCGGCGTTGTCGTCGGCCTCGTAACCAGCTTCCTTCATGACTGTCAAGAACTGTTAGTGGAGTCTTTGTTAAAGGAATACGTGTGAAAAATAAAAAAAAAATTCTGTGATAGCGCATACATGTGTTGCTCGATTTCTTTGCCTCAATCTATCGAAAAGGTGAAACAGCTTATTTGCTGCGCTCAAATTTCGCATTAGGAAGTAACGTAATCGTCGGTAATTTTTTTAACGAGGACAACCGGAGATGCCCAGGGACTGTTAGAGGGCTGGATGATGCCACGCTCCAGCATGTCGTCAACGTGCTGGTCGATGATACGGCGTTCAGCAGCCGACACACGATACGGACGCTGGCGCAATGGTGTTTGTTGACCGGTGTCGATACGGTGAACGACTGCGGACGCTCGGCCCAAGGATGGTTGGTCAATGTCAAATGAGGAACGAAAGCGTTGGAGGAGCTTGATAATTTCTGTGTGCTGCGCAGGTGTGAGTTCTGCGTCGACGGCACGAGCGAAGACGTCTACAGGGGCATCAGCCGCGGCGGGAGGAGTGACGGAACAAATCGGAAGTGATGCCGTATCACCAAACGTGGTGGCTGGGAGAACGCTATCGAAAGCTGCAGCGGTACCCAGGCACTCGCCGCGGAGTAGGGATGATGGGCAGGCGGACGGATTGCACACGTAAAGGGCAGCAGAACCGTCGCAAAAAGTGACGACAGCAAACGGAAGCAGAAAGTTCCGGCGGCGCGCACAAGTGGCCGACGGTGTAAACAGAACAGATGAGTTCGCAGCAGAGTTACATGACACAGGAACCAGAGCGGCGGAGAAAGGTGCGATATCGATGTCAGAGGCGGCAACAACTTTAGGAGAAGAATGGACGTCAGGGTCGAAGTACGGCACTGATAATGTAAGTTCGGCACGAGCGCAGTCGATAAGAGCTTGATTGACAGACAGGAAATTCCATCCAAGAATAACGCCGTGTGACGAACGAGATAGGACGACAAATTCTATAACATACATAACGTTTTGAATGACAACCCGGGCTGTGCACGACGCTGAAGGCTGAATGCGATGCGAGGTTGCCGTACGCAGAGAAAGAGAGGTAAGGGGAATGGTCACTTTGTTCAAATCGCGGCAAAGCTTCTCACTAATAATAGAAACGGCGGCGCCGGTGTCGATAAGTGCGTGTACGGTGACGCCGTCTACGGACAGTTCAATATCGTTCGCCGGGTTAGAATGAGGCCTTGAAATATTCGACGTAAACGCAGTTCTTGCCTCTGGAACTGCGACTGTTAGTTTTCCTCTCGGGCTGGGCTGGATCGGCGAACCATCGGGGAAATGGATCGGCGACGTGGGGAAGGTGACCGACGGGCATCGAAAGGGAGGCGACTGTAAGATGAGTCCGGAGGAAGGCTAGATGGGTCCTGACGCGGAAGTCGAGCAGGCCTGTAGCTTGAGGCGCCCCCACTGTCAGGTAAACGGGGGCTGCGACGGCGGCAGAATCGTGCTACGTGGCCCGGAAAATGGCAGAAATAGCATATTGGCCGGTTGTCAGATGTGCGCCACGGGTTGACAACAGGGGCTCCAGCGGCCGAGTAAGGGACGACCATCGGGCGTGAAGGTGGCGGCGGCACATGGAAGGTGCCAGTGGCCCGGTAGGCATCAGGAGCCGGAGGAGCGTAAGGCCGGGCGACAACGTCAGCGTACGTTAGCGGCCCAACTGCAGGCTGCGGAGGAGGGGCAGATGGCAGCGCCGCGGCAACTTGGGTCTGAATGACGTGGCGAAGCGAAGGAGCCAAGATTGTCGACGGCTCGGGTGTGCTGTTCGCCAGAGAGAGTTGGCGGGCAACTTCCTGACGGATGAACTGCTTTATCTCCGGCATTAAAGCAGAGATGTCGGCAGCGTCGCGGCCGAAATCCAACGGAGATAGATCCGTGGTGTCCTGCTGAGCAGCGCGTGTTGATGCACGCTGCTCGCGCAGCTCGTCGTACTGCTGACATAGCTGTATGACTTCGGCAATCGTCCGCGGACTCTTCGCGACGAGCATCTGGAAGGCATGGTCATCGATGCCTTTCATGACGTGCTTGATCTTGTCAGCTTCGTCCATAGATGAGTTCACGCGCTTGCATAGCGAGAGGACGTCTTCAATATAACTGGTGAAGGTCTCGTCCTGACGTTGAGCTCGACCACGCAAGCGCTGCTCAGCGCGAAGCCGGCGAACGGCGGGACGGCCGAAGACCTCTGCCAAAGTTGCCGTGAAAGCCGACCAGGTAGTAAAATCGGCTTCATGATTGCGGAACCATAGGTTTGCCACGTCAGTCAAGTAAAAGATGACATTTGTGAGCTTGGCGCGGTCGTCCCACTTATTATAGGCGCTTACACGGTCATATTCGGCGAGCCAGTCTACCACGTCGTGGTCGTCTGTGCCGCTAAATATAGCCGGATCGCGCTGCCGGATCACGCCAGAACAGACGATGGTGGGGGGCACGGGAGCAGCAGCCTGGGACGGTCCTGGTTCATCCATTGCAACAGCTGGTGGTAGTGTTCGGCTGCGGAGTTCCAGGATGTCGAAGAGAAACCCAGCAGCTCCACCAAATGCAACGGGGGTGTTCGCCTAGCAGAAGAGTCACTATAGTTATAGGTTGTAGCGCTAGGCTTAAAACAGGTCGGCGCTGTTGTTGTTGTTGTCCTATGTGGCCGTGGCACATACCGCTATACCGTTAACAGGGAAGCAAGCACTCCTCGTCGTCTTCTTCTTTTGCACCAGCACACGAGCACCATGCCCATTGCCCCGTGCCTTCAGTACAAGATATATTAAGCTAGTTGGATATGTTGCTATGCGATATAAATAAATAAATAAATAAATAAATAAATAAATAAATAAATAAATAAAACGCTTTCACATATGTTGTCCTAGTTATATTTGCTGCTATGCTCCCACCCTGCTGAAATCGCCAGCAAGGAAGTTGCAGTAGAAACAAACAAACAAACAAACAAACAAACAAACAAACAAACAAACAAACAAACAAACAAACAAGCAAACAAACAAACAAACAAAAGACCGAACGTGCTTGCCTACGCAGCCTAAGCAGCAGTTGTCGAAATATCATTACCTCCCCAAATACAGTAAATAGAGCTGTTTGACATGGCACCTTATCAATTTAAGACCGCGATGCGCAAAGCCACAAAATCGTTTCTGCGCTTCTTGGGATGCACCAGCCTGTACGACCGCTTGTGATGAACTGAACGATGAACGCTTCGTTGTGTGCGTACCCACTCGACGTGGGAACTTCTCTCCTCCTTTCTCTTCTTTCAGTCTCCTTTCCCCTTTCCACAATGCAGGGTAGCCAACCAGGACTAGCCTGGTTAACCCCCCTGGCGATGCGGCCGGGATCGAACCCGCGGAGAGCAGCGCGACGCAATGTTAGCCACTGAGTCACCCCGGTGGGTTAAAGATACCGCGAAGCCTGGCCGTAACGAAAGGTAAATTATATATATATATATATATATATATATATATATATATATATATATATATATATTACAGTGAAGCAGACGCGCGTATGAAGCGGTTTATTGACGTTTCGGCCGGGGTCCGGCCTTCATTCTATCTATCTGATACCGCATCTATCTATCTGATGAAGGCCGGACCCCAGCCGAAACGTCAATAAACCGCTTCATACGCGCGTCTGCTTCACTGTGAATATTTACCCGGACCCAGAACTGCCTTTTTTCTGGTCTATATATATATATATATATATATATATATATATATATATATATACCACGTTTGTGCATACCGCTGTAGATGTCTGCTAGGTATTTCGAAGAAAAAAGAAAGGAGCTCAATATTCGGCAGCTTGACTAGCCCCCTTCCTATCCCCGGTTCGCAATGACGGCGAAAATTGATACGGAACTCTGATACCTAACGCGGTTCCTCAGGACCATTAGTAAAGTTCTTTGTCTGTCTGTCTGTCCGTCCGTCCGTCCGTCCGTCCGTCCGTCCGTCCGTCCGTCCGTCCGTCCGTCCGTCCGTCCGTCCGCCCGTCCGTCCGTCCGTCCGTCCGTCCGTCTGTCTGTCTGTCTGTCTGTCTGTCTGTCTGTCTGTCTCTCTCTCTCTCTCTCTCTCTATTGTTTCGTGCATAGTAAAGCACGTATTCGACGTCATGATTGGACTTCTACAATTAGCGCGCATCCAAATTTCATGCATCGAACGTGTTCTGACAGTTCGCTTGGCGCAGTTGGAGATATCTCGTCGGCGCCTTGTGTTATATTATTTCGCCAAGATAATTTGATCCCGATGACGGCACTTCCGTGTCAAGCGATGTTAATTAAGGCATCTATTGAGGTTACACGCCATCATTAGATTCCGTTGATGAATTTCCAATCTCTTTCGCTTCCGATGCATTTCGCGGCGTTGTTAGAGATCTTAGCGCTTTTTTTTCGTTTCTTTTTGTTCCATCGAGAGGAACCGGTCTCTCACCTGTCTCGAATTTACACTCGACAACGTCACACATGCGATTTCTGCCCGGAAATCGTTAACGAAGTTGGGGGGCAGAAGCGCCGTCGCCTTGCGGCGTTCTGCGGCGCACAGCAGCTCACGCCCGCCGCGCAACTGCAAGAAATGCAATCATGTCGCCCGCATGCGTTGGTTGCCTCGAGGGTCCGCGCGAACTGCGCAAACTCGCACGCGGGCAAATTTGGCGGCTGGCGATTAGGCAGCAGACGAGCTTATTATTTACGCGGACATTGCTGACTGAACGACAGCCGCGGGACACCGGAGGCACAAAGCATATGATGCACACAAAACCGGCTGGGACGAGCCGTGAATGCGCGCATTTCGTGCAAGGAAATTTTGCCGTTATTGAGTTTTAGCGTAGATTTAACTCGTCCGTTGGATTTACTTGCGATGCACCAGACTGACTTGCGATGCGCCAGCGGTGCACCAGCCGGACGGACGGGCGGACGGACGGCTATCTATCTATCTATCTATCTATCTATCTATCTATCTATCTATCTATCTATCTATCTATCTATCTATCTATCTATCTATCTATCTATCTATCTATCTATCTATCTATCTATCTATCTATCTATCTATCTATCTATCTATCTATCTATCTATCTATCTATCTATCTATCTATCTATCTATCTATCTATCTATCTATCTATCTATCTATCTATCTATCTATCTATCTATCTATCTATCTATCTATCTATCTATCTATCTATCTATCTATCTATCTATCTATCTATCTATCTATCTATCTATCTATCTATCTATCTATCTATCTATCTATCTATCTATCTATCTATCTATCTATCTATCTATCTATCTATCTATCTATCTATCTATCTATCTATCTATCTATCTATCTATCTATCTATCTATCTATCTATCTATCTATCTATCTATCTATCTATCTATCTATCTATCTATCTATCTATCTATCTATCTATCTATCTATCTATCTATCTATCTATCTATCTATCTATCTATCTATCTATCTATCTATCTATCTATCTATCTATCTATCTATCTATCTATCTAATATGTCTGTCTGTCTTGTCTGTCTGTCTGTCTGTCTATCTGTCTGTCTGTCTGTCTGTCTGTCTGTCTGTCTGTCTGTCTGTCTAATCAGCTGGGTTGTCGACCGCACGTAGCGACCGACGCGATCCGTGTAGGCCTTTTGGGAACCAGAAAACAGAGAGAGAGAGAGGCTCACGGTACGTATAATACGAGCAGTCAACGAAATGTGCTCAGCAGTGAATAGCGAGGGCCAGTGAATGCGGGAGATGACCAAGCGACCAGTTGCCCCAAGCTGGGCAGAAGAAAAGGGGGTGGGGGAGGGGGTTATGCGTTGATACGGGCACTCGCCACATTGTAACGCACCTGAACCTTATCAATAGACTGGGCAATCACTTTTTGCAGGAAAAAAAAAAAAGAAATATTATTAGATACCGTTTGAAGCCGACATTTAAACAAGCGGCTTTAAACGCGTTGGTGCGTTTCTTGGGAGCCAGTTCAAGTTATTTGTTGGGTTTATATCTCAAAGCAGCTCTCATGCTATCAGAGCCATGTAGTGGAGAGTTCCGTATCAATTTTCGCCGTTATTGCGAACCGGGCATAGGAAGGGGGCTAGTCAAGCTGCCGAATATTGAGCTCCTTTCTTTTTTCTTCGATATCCCTAGCAGACATCTACAGCGGTATGCACAAACGTGGTAAATACATATATATATTTTTTAATTTACGTACGGCCAGGTTTTGCGGTATCTTTACCCCACAGTGGTTACTCAGTGGCTAACATGGCGTCGCGCTGCTCGCCGCGGGCTCGATCCCCGCCGCAGCGTGCGCATTCCCACTGGGGTGGAATGCGAAAAGGCACGTGGAACGTGCTTTAGGTGCACGTAGAAAAAGAGAAAGGAAAAAAAAAAAGCCCAAGTGGTCAAAAGTAGTCCGCAGTCCTGCCCTATGTATACTGTGTCCCACAACCCACTGTGCAGCTTTCAAGACGTTAAAACCCGAGAGTTTCCTGGGGTAACTTAACACGCCCACATACGACGGTGCACGAGTGGGCTTTGCTTTCCGCCCCCAATAGAATGCGGCCGCCGCGGCCGGGAGTCGGACCCGCGACCATATTTGCCACCGAGCGACTACATCGCGTTCTCGAGGACCCGAAGACATAAACGTGTTGGAGTTGCGACCTCCACCGCGTTTATGGTCACATTTTTTTTTTCTGGCGTCATTGCCTCTTATTTTTCAATTCGTTTACCTTAGCCAGCCGGACATTACCGTGGCTAAACCTCCTTCCCTCTCATTTATTTTCCATCACTCCCTGAACTTTAGCGAAAGAACCCCTGCACAGCGACTCGAACGATGACGACGCACTGCTGTAGCACGTACGACATCACGGCGACGCGCTCGTCCTGGCGAACGCGTTACCAACCGGTGACCGCACATTGTTGAACTTGCGCAGGGAACAGTGCCCAAGGTCAAGGTCGCGCGCTGCATTCTAAAGGGCATCAGATATGCACCAGGTTCCACAACACGCCAACATTCGACGGTATCCGGCAAAGCATCAGCAGTACTGAGTGAGATTCAATCTTGTGAGCTACCCTGAATGTGACGCAAAATACTAAGTGTGGTGAGCATTTGCGCGAAGGTGGGGGAGGGGAAGAAGCGAGATCATCCCAAAGGTCTCACGAGAATCGTGCACTTTTCATCGTCGGTTGTTTTAGTGTAAACATGAAATTCAGAACCACATGAACGACTCTGAATTGTCTATGAGACTGCGTAGATTATCAGAACTTCCGAAGAGCGCGTCGTGCTTAAGCTCCGTCGTCGTGAGCTGAAGTATCTGTGAACGTGCAGTCTAGTGAAAAAGCGTGCATGACTGCTGCAGAACGAATTCCGTCAGGTGGCGTAGGTACCGCTCGGAGCTTTGAGGAGCCCGATAAAAATTTGGAGTTTGATGGGCACTACACTGACCTGCCCACAAAGCTAAAGAAGGGCATATTTCACAGTTTCCATCAATGTTTCAATTGCGAGCCGATGTAAAAATATACTTAGGTCAGGTGAACAGAATACAGTGTTTGTGCCGTATATCTTGCTTCCTTACTTTGGCATTTAAACAGTTAGGAACTTCGCCATGCAGCAGGCGCACGGCGGAGCTTCATTTGCACACGCCCACCACGCGTACTCGCAGCTGGCACTGTCAGAACGTCTTCGTTTAATCGTGGCTTCCGAGATCGCACGAGCGATCTCGGAGGTCCCACTTATACAATGGCAGCTTTGTTAAAAGCTAATCTCGCATCAAAGGAAATTGAGCGATGATAAGGAGTAATTGTGTCTTTGTTTACAAGTTTATTGATTCGCAAAGTGGCTACAAGTTTCGACAGATAAGAAATATAAAAAGGAGTTGAACAACCTGACACGTAAGCAGCCTGACAGTGACATGATACGTCAAACGTGCCGTACTTTAATTTCAAGTTAACGGCGTTATTTTCGTAACACGTACTGCTAGCCTTTTACGCACGTCCTGCGCGTCACAATTTAGTGACGCTATAAGGAAGCAGGAACACTTCCATGATGTATAAAGTATCGAACTTTTTGTTGGGGAACTTCTTGTGGCCGGAAGGTACACATTTGTCACTTTAACAACGCCGAAACGACGTCACCGACGAACACAGTCGGTGGTCGTCGAATCTAGCCTCACGGCTCAAGTGGAGCACGGTGTTAATACACGCTTCACAGTATAAATTCCTGAGCAATCGGTTCACTTTTGCTCAGGGTGTTTGGAGAATGTACAACGTAGTTCCCGCGTTAATATGATCAAGCACGCCTCTCCACATTCGAATTTGCGGCAAACTTTCAAAGACTTTCGCATACAAAGGGCGCGTCATGCGTGGTAATCCCTCGATAACGGCGGCAGTTCGGTATAGCGGTCACCGGCACAAAGAACGACGCGTGGCAAACGCTTCGTGGGCGTATAACGTGCTCTCAACCGCAAAAGAAGACTCGGCTTTATTTTTGTCATGTGTTGAGAGAGCGTATTGCTTTAAGGCACGCTGCTAACGACAGTTAGACGCAAAAAAGCACATAATTCTAATTAAAGAAAGATGATACTGGACAAAGGAATGAAGCGAATACAAAACGGCAGGCAGAGACCACGATTCTCTCGATAACAACTTTTGGAGGGCGATGGAAGCGTCGGCTCGGCGTACAATAACCGCGCGCCATCAATAAATAAATAAATAAATAAATAAATAGATAAATAAATAAATAAATAAATAAATAAGTAAATAAATAAATAAAACAAGAAAAAAGAGAAAAATAAGAAATTTACATGTGGTTGTTGCGCCCTGCAACTATCCACCCATACTAGGACCATCCTGCAACCAAGAAAGCCTTGTTGTTAGGCCTCGAAGAAAGTTGAACCACTTTTCAGAGCGGAAAAAAATGAACGAGTTGGTAGTTTTTTATTTAATTAATTCAGTGGCACGCTTGCTTTAGGCGCCTAAAACAAGGAGAAAAAAAGATATCAGAAGAAAGAAAAAAGAAATAAGCAGAGCTAGTGTAAGCCCACTGACAGTCGCGATTAACAGATTGAAAAGCGAGGCTCGCTGGTTCGCTCGCCCGCGAGCGCGTTATGAACTGATAAAATCGAGGGGAGAAGGGTTACGGTTCCCTCGTTTGTCCAAAGCCGGCATAAAAGAATGAACGCTCCAGTGGCTCTTTTGTCAGTCCTAAATATCAATCGTTTCAGCTATCGCGTTAAAAAACTTTGCTTTGAATAAAGTCTGTGACACGTACGCTGCACTCTGTAGGCTCCACGGTCGCCAACAAGCTTCACGCATCAACCAGGTTGATTAAAAGATAAATTTGTGAACTGTAGACGTTGGCACAATGGGTGACGTTGGCCGCTCCTTCTCGTTTAGGCTGACTACGCATCAAAGACAGGCTGCTTCAAACAAACAAACGATCGAAGAAGTTGCCAAGGATGTCTGATGTTTTAGAAAAATTAGTAGCATGGGGCTAAAATGCGAGTATTTCTGACTACCATAGACGTACTTAAAAATTTTCACGTTGAACCCGACTCCCGTTATTCCAGAAATTGTGTGTGGCCAAAAAGCAAATGCCGTTAGAGAAAATGCCAGTGACCGTGGCGAAAACTTTTCGACGTCATCCCATTTGTTCGCACATTGGGCATCGTTAACCTCGTCAGGACTAGTAACGATTAAAATGCGACCTCTGAATCGGAAGGACGCCAAGGAAAAAAAAATAAAGCATTGAGCGCCGGCAATGAACTCCCTTCAACGGCGTTCGCGAATGTTTCCTTAACAACTCTAAATGGAAACATAATTTAATATGCACGTGAGTTTTTTTTTTTTTTTCCTGCGTTCTCTTTTTCGAATGAGGAAGGGGGTTGGCTCGCGGACGCCGAACCCGCACCACCAAAAATTACCCGCTCAAGCTGACCCAGTTTGGGGCAGTGGCGAGCGCCAGCCGCGTACCCGCAGTGCAGCCGGAGGCCTCGGCCCGGGGATGCGACTTGCATGCCTGATCGCCACAGTCCCAAGTTCAGGTAAGTACGCTGAGTGAGGCGGTCACACTCGAGCCATTACCGTCGCAGTAGCGAGAAACGTTCATGGCAAGTTACCCGAACGTTTCTGTGAGGCAGCGTCATGCCGAAAGAGAGACGTGCGCAGCTCCGTAGCTCAGAGAGCGCACATCTCTTGTTATACAGCGAAGACGGAGATGCTGGCGGAGACGCTGGTGGGGCGCCTCGAAAGGCGACACTTTTCCGCGCGGCTTTGCTGCGCGAGCGACGTGGTTGACTCGCGCGCTCACTTGCTGCCTCTGCCGTGAGCTTACGCCGCAAATGCGCACGCTAGATTAACTTCTAGCATTGTTAATGTTATGCGCGAACTTGAGAGCAGGATGCTTGCAAAGCGAAGTTCCGCGCACCGAAGCGAGGCGACAGAACTATCAGAGACAGAGATCCGCGCTGATAATGCCAAGTGTTAGGCCAGTCTCTGTGATGGAACTGACCACGAATACCTCGATGAGACACCCTAGGGTTTAGTACAGACAATTTGAAAAAAAAAAATACAACAACAACAACAACAACAACAACAAGAAAGTAGTCTGCAGACTCGTGTGGACCTCGCAGAATCATAAACCGATTTTCAGCAAAGCTGTTTCTTTCGTGAAATTGCAACGAACATTTCAGTTGCCCGTAACTAAATCACACACTGAAATGCGCTGCTCCTATGTGCCTGGCCCGTTTGGAACCATGCCAGCATATAACGTCTTCGGGCAAATATAAACAAGGTGAACTTGTAGTTCATCGAGGACACAAGGGAAACCTACTATGAACCTTGTATAACGTACAAAAAAGAAAGATATAAAGGGAACGTTCAATAATTATGTGCAATGCCTCCAATCAAGCCCGGTATGATAAAGTTTCGTCACACATTGCACTGAACATGACCCCCCCCCTTTCCAGCAAACATAAACTTAGTTAACAATAGAGCTTTATCTTGTTTATTAGGAAGCTTATCTGATAACGTCAGTATGACACTTTAAAACACTTGCTTAAATGCTTTTGCATAAACAGTATTCTTTTTACGGGCATTTACCTTCGCGCACAATCTTGCCATAGCATTCCCCTTACTTCGGTTAAATTTAATCTTGGTGGAATTTGTCGTTCTGCCAAGGAAAGTGGCTAAATTCTGAGTGATCTTGAAAAGCTTATAACGCTCCTGGACGCTAGCATACGTAATTTATTGCAAAAGCAGAAATATACCCAACCACTTCAAACTTTGCCTACACATCACCGTTATGTGGCCCTTCTTTTCACCAGTCATAAATAGGTGCCTTGTTTAGTTCACCGAAGACGCAGGGCGAACGTCCTACCGCGCATGGAAATACCGAAAAGGGTTGAAGAAGTATTTCTAACGCGCCTAATTAATCCCGTAATGTTAAATTTTCGGGACACTTCGGACTTAAAATGTTACCAATTTCTGTTAAATATAAAGATTGGGTAACGCAAAGTTATTTCGGGACATCGGGAAACGTAGCAGATAACGGCAACGTGACACTTGCAAAGGATCGTTTCCGAATGTTGTTTTGCAAGAGCTGTATTTCATCCACTCGTATTTATCTTCGCATTTATTTCATCCACGTATTTATCTTCGCAAACAGATTTGCAGTGGAAGTCCGCCCATTCTTGCTAAGATTGATCAATGTGGCGTATGTAGTTACGCCACGGCTGGGAGGAGGGGGGGGGGGGGGTTACATATTGCGCCGCTCGTAATGCACTGTCATAACGCTCCTTCAAGCGCAATTTATTGCGAATGCCGCAATAAGAGCACATATTTCAAACTCTGCGTACACATTATGCATAAGCTACCCCTTAATTTCGCGATATATCATCGAGGTAGGTACATTGTTTAGTTCGCCAAGGAAGACGGAGAAACCAACTAGAAATCTGGTATATATTGAACATGAAAAATAAGGAAGAAAGATCGAGGGTTCAGGAATTCTTCGCAACGCTACTGTTTAAACCAGCAGCACGAAAGTTTTGTCACAGATTACACTTAACATTTTAACTATTTTCAGAGAGTTTGAAGCTGGTGTTTTGTGCAGTTGTTATAGAAATGTACGAAATATATCGAATAACGGCTGTACGACACCCTGTAAAGCTCGAATAGGTAACTTTTTTTAGAAAGGCTGTCGAAGCTATAGAGACGATGCATTCACGTCAATCTCAACATGCTTCTTACTTCAGTGAAATGTGAACATCGTACCTCGTATAGTTCACCAAGGAGACTTGGGAACAGCGACCACATGCTGTTTATGAAGTACAAAAATTGGGGGAAGGCGAACAGTCCGTGATTATTTTCAAAATACATATTGGCCCTAAACACTTAGAACTTTCGATACAGGATATCCACAAAGTGGTCTATATTTCCTATAAATATGAAATATCTAACTTTTATGGTGCTCCCACGGAAGAGTCCAAACTTTCTAGGCGTTTCATGTAACGTTTCTAATCGGGCCGCAAACTAGAGTTTAAAAATTTTCATTTAACCCCTAATTTAGACAGACATTTCAATATTCGTATGCATATTGCCCCCTTGCAGTTCCCGCCTTTCCTCAAAATATGAACTTCGTGAACGTTTTAGTTTTTTCCCCCCATAAAGTTGAGAAAACTGGCATACAGCGTTCTTGAACGCTTCTGGTCGCATAACAACTTCGCTCTAAAGTAAAAAAAAGAAATGCCAGGCTCAACTGTACTTGACGTCTACATAATGCGAAGCATCCATGATTTGTAGCGAACGGTTGTACGAATAGTCCAACTATTGTGTAGCGAGCAGTTATGTAGAGATTATATGCTGTAGTGTTCCTAATAAGGAAGACAGAATGTTGAAATTTAAAGCAAACTAAAACGCAGTGTCACATACCCATGCAGTCGCCCCATTTGCACATACAAGTCCCAGAGTATTCCCAGGGGCCACACTACATGTCCGGTGCACATATTCAGTCGTCCCTGTGGCACATAATTTTAGACTTCCCTATTACAGGCCCACGAAAACGCCGACATAGGCGGTACTATCACGGGGATGGGCCAACCAAAACGGCGAAATACCTCACACGGTTGCTTGCTTGCGAAAAAGTGGCCTGCACTCGGAGAAGAATCTTTCGCATTAAAAGTAGCGATGATGACATAATGGTGATTGTCATGATTATAATAAAGTAATGATGCATCGCACGCATTCGTGGCGCAGCTCGCTAAAGCGTCGTGTCACTGTGCCTATGCAGCCCGTGTGACGTAGGTTCGATTACGCCTAGCATCGCATCTAACCTCTTTCACCCCAACTTGGGTCACTTGGGTTACCCAGTCCGCTGTTGTCCACCGACAATAAGCACTGCGCATGAACCTATAGTTTTTTTTTGACAAACAGTAACCACTGCGCGATGACGCGCCCCGCGCACGATCAGCCGAAGCCGCCATATCTGACGCCCAGGCGCACGGAAATGAATCAGAAGTCGTATTTCTCTCACCTCTCGTACAAACTACTTGCCAACGTCCACTCCTGCACTCCATAGCGTCGTCGAGTTTCTCGACACGGCAGGGCTTTCCGCGATGTTCGAAAGACTCCTCGTCAAGTGGACAGCCGGGAAGCTGTCTGACCACAGAGCGAACACCACCCCTGCCCGCCCCATCTATCTGTCCTCCCTGGACAGCCACCTCTGCTATAGCCTGACACCCGATGACAAGGCTTGAAGTCCCGGAGAGTGCCTCAACGGGCTCCTGCCTGCCGACTTGCTGTGTATCTGCCATGAAGACGTCTTGCCCTATTTATTTCATTCCCCCCCCCCTCCTCTCCTCCTTCCCGTTGGCGCTGGGCCGTGCTCCCTTGAGGGCTACTGAATACAGCGCCAACTTTCCCCTTCTCGTGAAGAACCAGATCTCCCCCCGCTCCTCATCTTCATTTCTTTGGGTGGCAGTTTTCTTAGGCTCTTCACTGAAATTCGTCACTAAAGCTTGCAGCGCCTGTCTTGTCGTGATGCGCAAGCTATCGCTTACAAAGGTGTCAACCCAAGGTTGGTTCTGCCGTGGTTAACCTTTTCTTTAGTGAAACGAAAAAGAAAAGAAAAAAGAGTTCTAGTGAAGATATAAAAACGATGGCTTCCTTTTTTAACATAATACTGTTAAAGATGATAAAATGCAAGAAGAAACGTCGCAAGTTCGGAAAACTAAGCGTTGACCTTTGGTAAATGATTTGGAAAAGTAGCGCATGGCTGCGAAGTTTGTTTACCTACCTAAATCGTTCTCTATCTGGACATCGCACGACTCTATCGATAATTTTAGCGAAGAATTTTCGAACGGCGTTGGATGATATCGACACTTTTTTTGTATGCTGAGACGTCATAGGCTAAAAGATGTGAACTTTGTATAGAATAATTTGTCCCTATTAGTGGTTTTAAATATGCATTTACAGTTATGCTGGGTAGTTATAAAGAAAGCCAGGTATATTTAGGATAACTTTGGTTGTTTTGAGAGATGTGTATTCGGCAGATATGATGATGTATTCGATTCCAGGCAAATATACAGGTGCAGGTTTTTACAGCGATAGTTCTACGACTCCTGCAGGTACAAACCCAGAAAACGCCACTCGTTCCGTAAATCTGACCTTCAAGCTCAGCCATGGTCAAACTGGAAAGCGCCGAGCAGCGTCCGTGTGTTTTCCCGTTACTCTCATCTCGTGCGCCATCGAGGTGCCACCCCCACCCGCCGTGCTATACTGGCACGCTCATCACGCCAGCCTCCCGAGACGCTTTCAGCGCAACGCCAAACCATGCTATCGCTTTCAATTACTCGCCTTCGGGTAAAACTGACAGTTATTTTTTTCTTCTTCGGGGATTCTCCAAACGCACGTCTCGACATCGCCTCGAAATTACAGTAGCATCCGAGAATCAAAATCCTCGGAATTTCATTCGGCGCATGGAGTCCAGTTACATACTAACATTAAAGAGCAATGTTCACGCAGTCCGTCCTCGTATATATAGTATATAGTATAGTATACTTATCGTATAGTATGTGCTTCACTATTGCTGACACCAAATGAAGCACTGAGTTTGCCTTTCTACCCACGCCACGAGCACCGCATACCATGCAGTGGCGCGGGTTTCATCCCCTCACGCCAAAGCTGACACGGATGTGTCGCCACGATTTCGATTTTACTCTCCTTGAACGACGCTACTTAACTCAGTCTGCTTTCCTAGGGAGAATTTTGGTCCCTGTGCAATGCAACTAAGCAATTCCTTCGTGTCTTGAGGAGTGTGCAAAGGCGCGCCAACTCGTTTTTCTGGGCGGGTGGCACTGAACTCGACGTTCGGGCAGCTCCGTGACTGCGGCAGCCCCCATCTTATCTGTTGGTGACGGCCCTTTTTAGCATTTGGTGCAATCGTTGTGAAGCTGTGGCATGCAAATGTCGCTGTAGTGAAACGTGGCCAATAATGAGCTGCCTGAGGCGAGAGATGCTCACCTTCCTCTCGGACGAGCTCTTCTTCCGGGGAGAGCATGAATTTATCTGCCAATGGCCGTGTCCTGTTGTTTGGGTACAAAACTGGCGAGTTCATCTAGCTTTTTGCCCAGAGCGGCGATAAAAGCAAATTTCGGGTAATGTTTCTGGCTTTCTATTCAATGTTACTTCGCTGTATTATACGTAATGTTCTGGATATTCGTACCTGCATATCTGTTTATTAGTCTATACATATGCACTATCTCTGTACATAGCCTTGCACGCATGCTTACTTTCGTTATTTTTGTGCAAAGTGTAAATGAACTTTTTTTCAAAGCAGTATGTAGTCTGTTTCTCTTAACGTATTTATGTACGAATAGATTTCCCTTTTATATAGTGATCAGCAATGGAAACGCGATAATCGGCCCGTACGGTGGCCTCAGCGCTTGCACGTAGGCTTCCTAGGCGGCCGGCGATTTCTACGCCACCGGTGAGTGCTAAGTGTCAAAAAAAAAAAAAAAAAAAAGGCCTCGCTTTCATTGCCTACCATAATGCGTCCTCTCCGCGTACTCAGCCCACGCGGGTGGAACCTTTTCTCCTGCCTCCACTCATGCTCCTCGTCGCAGCTGCGGCGGCAAGATAAAAGTATGTCGCTACCTTCGGTTTTGTTCAGGGGGCTTACGGATGCGCGGAAGCGAGCGCCATCTGGATGGTTTAGCAAGGAGCCGAGCGGGGCGCACCGCCTCTGCTAAGACATACGTCAAACGGTATGCTGGAAAAGAGGTCTGTGTTTGAGTTTCCGCGTAACAGAATTATGTTTTCTCGTGTACTCAAATTACGATCAGACGTTATCATGTCCGTAGGTTGTGTATAAGTCGTGCTTTACGAATTTTGCGACGCATTTTACGCTGAGAAATACAATTAGCCCAGTAACGCCTACGCGCCACGTGCAGAACCTGCGTGGATCGGGATGCGTGGTTCGGGATGCGTGGTTCGGGATGATTTTTTTCTCATGCGGACATCGCTGCTGACACCAACGCCGGATTTTCTGCGACGCGGGGCCCATGCATAACGCTATATGCTGTTAAAACGTCATAGGACGGTTTTTTAGTCGCCAGTTCTGGTCACGTCATTCTGCGCTCGACGCGAGTGCGCGGTTTAAGGAGAAGACAGCGAAAGGAGACTCACCCGCACGTGCGGCTTGCACAGTATGGCCTGCAGCTCCTCCATCTCCGGCGTGGTCCCCATCGGGCAGTCCTGGATCCACTCCAGCACCTGCGTCCACCCGATTATGAACTAAAGAAGGCAGCCAGGCTCAGAGTGCTCGCCTGTGTATACGGATGATATTGCGAGACACTCGAGACACACAAGAATGTTTCAGCTTGTCGTCATCATTGCTGCCTGGCGCGCACTAACACGTACCTGCTATTGCACATGCTCCGTCAAGACGAAGAAAGCGCTAATGTAAAGAACGAAAGATCCCTGCCGCCATGGCGGCTCAGTTGCTATTTTGTTATGTGACTAGCGCGATGTAGCTGGTTGCATTGAATTGAAAGTTGCTTTCTTGCGTACAGTACAGGAATAAAAATATGTGAACAGTGCATTTAGGTCCCTAACTGGAGGCTAATTGGAATCCATAACAAAGTTATCATGTATAGGAAGCGAAGTGAAATGCATACAGCACAGATGCGCGCACTAATCACACTGAGCAGCAATAACCACTTCTACATTAGAGAAGGTCAAAAACTGTATTTAATACAAATAATCGTCACAATGCAGACGGTATACTAAATAAAAGTTTACGAATGAAGGGAAATGCACCAGGAAAAGCACGAGGTGACTTATGATATTCAGTGAAAATAATGTCATGAAAACATAGGTTTAATGATGTCTGATGTCTGAAAATTGGCTGCTTGTTTTACCTCTGTGGGTAGAACGTTTCACTAGACTACGCCAACACTTGAACTTCTTCGTTTACCATACACACTGCGGACCTCCGGAACTAGAAATTGCACTTTAGCGCACTGCGTGAATTGCGTTTTGATTTGGCACAGTTGATCGCTGATAGTATTTATAGACAGTTGGTAACCATTAGGGCACTTCAAAGAAGATAGCGCATTAAAGAGAGGGTGCATCGAGGCACCCTAGTGAACCTGTATATTCTACATGGCAGGAGCAGGGAAGATAAGATAGGCGACGTTCGAAAGCAAGCCTCTTTTGGTGTTCATTAGGTTTTTTTCCAATGAGAGTCCCCTGGGCGTCGTCAAAATACTTTCTAGAGCTCCGTGGACGTCGCCGCAATGCTCTCTGGACTGCTGTAATTAAGCGTTAGCACCCCGCAAAGGCATTGCACAAGCTACAGAGCTTGCCTTTGTGATCGCGCACAATAAACTGAATATTTATTTTTCTTTGAAAGCTCTTGGCTTTCAACTTGCACACGAAGATAGGCCAAAAGTTCTTGCAGCTCCTCATCGGCTGTCGCTGTCGTTATTGAGTCTTGCTGTTGCGAATTATAATTTGTCGATTTGTACCGTCACAAGAGCAGTACATCTTGAATTAGGCACAGGTCTGTCAGCAGAAAGTTTTCTGCTGACGTTTCGGCGATTTATACTGCGTCGTGGAGAACCTGATTTAATATGCATAGACAGCGCACGGGCTTTCAAGAAAGCATCAAAGGAAAACGCCTCTTTGGTAAGAGTATTGTTCAGTGGAGAGCTCCAAGACTATTGCCCTCAAAGAAGAATGGAGCGGAAGTTCATCGCAGAAAGGGCGGCATGGTGGGGCGGCTTCTGGGAGGGATTGATAAGAACTTTCAAGACCAGCCTCCGGAAGATCCGGGACCAAACAAACCTCACGCCTCAAGAATTAAGGACGGTGTTGTATGAGATAGAGGCCGTAGTTAACTCCAGGCCTCTCACTTACCTGTCAACGTCACCAGAGGAAATGGAAACACTACTTACGTCGACTAATTTCTTAAACGGCTAACGGTTAACAAGCCTTCCTTATCACAACGAAGCTGTTGACACTTGAGGGCCAAGGTGTACGGTTACAAGAAAGTGGCTTCATCGTAAGCCGTTACTGGAACAATTTTGGAGAAGATAGAGGAGAGTGTCTACTTAGCCTGCGCTCAGCACAGTGTGCAAATGTTCAAGCTTCGAACAAAAACTTGGAGGACATCGCGTTTAAGAATGAAATGCGATAGCATTCAAAGATCCCCGACTGCTTCTCGCGCTTTCCGGCAACTGCAGCTTATGTAATCGTAATGTTTACCGGGAAACGCTGGCGGCGAACGATATGCGCGAAGACGAGCTTTCTGGTAAAAACACGGCCTCTTGTGCGGCCGTTCCCGGAGGTAGTCGAACAGCCGCGCCAAAAAATTACATCATTTTCGGGTTTATGTCATTGTTTCGCACTTGCTTACTTAATATTTAAGACTGAAAAATTTAACATAAAGGCATGTGCTGATAGGATTTTGTTTCATGACTTTTGTTTGTGGGCTGTCATTCTCAGAATTCCGAGGAATACCTTTGTCAAGAATGTCAGACACGGTATGACCAAATTCAGTGACAGCATGGTGTGGAAATATAACCCGAATGTACCGCATGTCATATAGCAAGGCGCGGTATGTATATATAGCTAAATATATACGGCAATTTTCGCTCACGGACAACTCCGCTGACGCCGACACCTACACCGGATTTTCTGCAACACGGGGCCCTTAATGCTATCGTGTTAAGATATCACGACCTATTCCGTGATGCTTCCAAACGGCTATTCGCCAACCTGTCCAGCTTCTGTAACGAACAGAACTTTAAAAAACTAAATTGTGGGGTTTTACGTGCCAAAACCACGATCTGATTATGAGGCACGCCGTAGTGGGGGACTCCGGAAATTTGGACTACCTGGGGTTCTTTAACGTGCACCTAAAGCTAAGTAGACAGGTGTTTTCGCATATCGCCCCCATCGAAATGCGGCTGCCGTGGCCGGGATACGATCCCGCGACCTCGTGCTTAGCAGCCCAACACCATAGCCACTAAACAACCACGGCGGGTCCCACAGAACTTTCTTCACTGTAACAGATGTGAACTGCGCGACTTTCCGGGGTGCGGAGGATGTTGAATATTTACTTTTCTTACTCCACAGAAGACAATAGCCCAGAGAAGAGGTACAAACAATGGCAGAGAGGACGTAGAGAGAGGAGGCAGAGAATGGCTATGGCCGGATGCCGTAAATATTCAGACACTGACACAATCACGAAACGAGTGAATAACAACCTTATTACTCTACGCCCGTTGCAGCTCGCATACATGGGAGGATCGTGGGAGAGGGGAAAGGTGACGTCAGAAAACATGCCTCATTTTGGATCTCGTTAATAAAGGAAAGACTACTACTACACACGGCAACTGTCGCGGACAAAAGTGAAAAATGTAAATTCATGGTACGACACAGTAAATATCGGCTACTTCTGAGTAATAACCATTGGGCAACATTTTTCACGCGGACAAATGACGTAGAACATGCAGGCACAAATGCGCATTAATGCACCGATGCGTCAAGACGGCACTACGCAAGCGGCCGTACGGCAAATCAACACTTCTTCCACGACACGATGCGCCCCGGGAGGCAATGGCCATGCTAACCATCTCGCTGGCTAATTAATCGTGCACAACAACGCCTCAAGCAAACGCATATCGCTGTGTGTTGTGTGCACTACGCTGACAAACACAAGTGGTGCGCGTAACGTGAACGTTTAACATCACTTTACGCCTCTGGTATTGCAACAAATGCCATGCAGCCTAAACACTCGCCATAAAATTCCCGCAAATTACCGTCAATTACCGGCAATCAACAAAAGATTCGCTTACACCGATTCCCACAGTGCGTGGAATCCGCATGATCTTTTTGAAAACAACGTCTTCCTTAGAGAGTTAACCCTACTTTCTCGCATCAAGTGTGCGTTTCTTGCCTCTTTCGAGGGCCGATCCCGGAGATAGTGTCGTCTAAATCCGTTCCCTTGGGATTGTGCAGTCTAAAAATGTAGGCCGATTCTGAGGGTGGTGGAGTCTAAAATGTGGGTTGTTCCTGCGGGTATATGAAGTCTAAAAAAATCCGTGGATCCCACGCGATGTGGGAATCAGTTTAGGCGAAACTTTGTGTATGCGAATAATGCTGTTCCTGCTTAGCGAACGTTTGCAAGGCCACAAGGCCCAATTGTACACCTTTTCACCGACAGCCGTCTCGTTCAACATATGCTTCTGTGCTCGATCATGATCACGCCACGCATGACGACGAAGGAATTAGAACGACCTGGATGGCACGACGACGGCTGAGTGACGACCACAGGAAAACGACGCTGGAGTGACGACAACGTGATGCTGATGCGGGAATGGTAACGATGGTTTGACAATGACGGCGTGGTTAAGGGAGTGCCGCAAGTGGAATGACGACAAAGGCCTGGTGACGATGGGATGACGGTGCTGTAACGACGACGACTGTATGGCGACGACAGCATGATGACAATGCGAAAAAGGTGGAATGACGACAAAGGCATGACGACAATGGAATGACTAAGGCAAGATGACGACCACAGAACGACCACGATGGTATGACGGTGACCCTGTGACGACGACGCAATGACGGCAATGGCATAAGACGATGGACGAAAACGACGGACTGATGAGACGACTGAAAGATGATGACGTATGACGACGACAGCTCGAATATAGCGGCGTGATGACGACAAGACAACGCAGTGACGGCGACAGAGCGAAGATGGAAGAAGGATGGCGATGACATGACAGCGAATGGTTGATCACAGCGGCATGAAGGCGATGAAAGGACAACAGAAGGATGACGATGGCATGAAAACGACAGCATCTTGGTGTTGGCGCTCACGTCCACGCTTACCTGCATCACCTGCCGTCAGGGACCACCTCAATTCGCACTATATGCGGTGATTGACGTTATCCCAGGCACTGGCTAATCGAGCAAGCCAGCAGCCAGCAGGGACGGCAACCATATGACGGAGACGGCGTAACAACGACATTACTTTCAGTATGGGCCACGCATTCGGCAAGAGCTGTAAGGCAAGACAGCAGCAGCCAGCCGCGGGAAAGTCGAAGAGGCAAAGAAAGCTTCACTTTGAAATGTGGACCGGTCCTCAAGGAAGGGCAGTTTAAAAATGTGAACCGTTCCAGTGGTTACGTGCAGTCTAAAGATGTGGACCCCATTCCGGAGATAGTGCAGTCTAAAAGTTTGGGCCGATCCAGAAGATAGCGCGCTATAAAGATGTGGGCTTATCCCGAAGGCGAGCAGTCGAAATATTTAAGCAGTCCGACGCTCCCCCTACTCCCCTCACGCGAGGGGTGATGCGATAGAGTGTCGTGCGCAGTGACTACGCCCTATTTCACACCCCAACTCGCTCAGGAATACGTTGTCTTTGATCGACGTCTACTAGAGGTTAAATGACCTTCCAAATTCTGATTTTATTTCCTTTTCGGTCTCACTCCAGAGTGAAAAAAAAATCGTAACGTTCCCATGCAGTTCCGATTCGCCCGAAAAACATTACGGTTTCGCCCGAAGGCCAAAGCTTTAACAGCTATAACAACTATTAGCGGTGCGCCCGATATCGTTGTCCAGTGTTCTAACAATAACGCGGGGCAACATGTTGCCGCTACGCAGCACTGCAGGGGTAACTGCTGCTGCGCAACATCGCCCTGGCAGCTACCAGGCGTTTCAGATCACAGGCGTGATTAGGGTGCCTCGATAGTACCGCTTCTCGCGGCGCTGCTGTCTAGGCTCCCTATAGGCATGATTAAAGCCCCTTGATCGACGCGCCTCCGGCAGCTTTCCTATTGGTCGGCGGAAAAAAAAAGCAAGACGCTTAAGCTTCGCCTTTAAGAGTGCAAAGCGATAGCATTCAAAGATCCCCGATATCATCTGACGCTTCCCGGCAGCTGCAGCTTATGTAACCGTAATGTTCACCGGGAAACGCTGGCGGCGAACGCTATGCATGAAGGCGAGCTTTGTGGCTCATATTTTTTTATGGTGTACAAGGAACTGAGGGGGAAGCGCCGCTCCTACTAAGACAGACTTCAAACGGCAGCTGAAATATGCTATCGCGTTAAAAGGGGTTTGTGTTTCAGTTTCCGTGTAACCGAAATATGTTTTCTCGTATGTTGTTTCGTATGTTTTCTCGTATATGGTGCTCAGCCGCATTCGTAAATATGAACCCGCTTTACTTGTTTAGTACGTACTAAGAGGTTCCAGTCTGGTCTGACACTTGAGAGACAACGGACCGATCTCGTGAAGTGCCCGCTCGGAGCAACAAACTGCCACGAGGCCTTTGCTCAGCAGCATTTGAAAGTAAATATGAACCCGTTCCTTGTTTTGTATATACTGAGAGGTTCCAGTGTGGTCTGAGACTTGAGAGACAACGGACCGACCTCGTCAAGTGCCCGCTCGGAGCAAAGAACTGCTACGAGGTCTTTGCTCAGCAGCATTCGTAAATATGAACCCGTTCCTTGTTTTGTATATACTGAGAGGTTCCAGTGTGGTCTGAGACTTGAGAGACAACGGACCGATCTCGTAAAGTGCCCGCTTGGAGCGACGAACTGCTACGAGGTCTTTGCTCAGCAGCAATCGTAAATATGAACCCGTTCCTTGTTTTGTATATACTGAGAGGTTCCAGTGTGGTCTGAGACTTGAGAGACAACGGACCGACCTCGTCAAGTGCCCGCTCGGAGCAACGAACTGCTACGAGGTTTTTGCTCAGCAGCATTCGTAAATATGAACCCGTTCCTTGTTTTGTATGTACTGAGAGGTTCCAGTGTGGTCTGAGACTTGAGAGACAACGGACCGATCTCGTAAAGTGTCCGCTCGGAGCAACAAACAGCTACGAGGCCTTTGCTCAGCAGCATTCGTAAATATGAACTCGTTCCTTGTTTTGTATATACTGAGAGGTTCCAGTGTGGTCTGAGACTTAAGAGACAACGGACCGACCTCGTCAACTGCCCGATCGGAGCAACGAACTGCTACGAGGTCTTTGCTCAGCAGCATTCGCAAATATGAACCCGTTCCTTGTTTTGTATATACTGAGAGGTTCCAGTGTGGTCAGAGACTTGAGAGACAACGGACCGACCTCGTCAAGTGCCCGATCGGAGCAACGAACTGCTACGAGGTCTTTGCTCAGCAGCATTCGTAAATATGAACCCGTTCCTTGTTTTGTATATACTGAGAGGTTCCAGTGTGGTCTGAGACTGGAGAGACAACGGACCGACCTCGTCAAGTGCCCGCTCGGAGCAACGAACTGCTACGAGGTCCTTGCTCAGCAGCATTCGTAAATATGAACCCGTTTCTTGTTTTGTATATACTGAGAGGTTCCAGTGTGGTCTGAGACTTGAGAGACAACGGACGATCTCGTAAAGTGCCCGCTCGGAGCGACGAACTGCTACGAGGTGTTTGCTCAGCAGCATTCGTAAATATGAACCCTTTCCTTGTTTTGTATATACTGAGAGGTTCCAGTGTGGTCTGAGACTTGAGAGAACAAGGAACGATCTCGTAAAGTGCCCGCTCGGAGCAACAAACTACTACGAGGCCTTTGCTCAGCAGCATACGTAAATATGAACCCGTTCCTTGTTTTGTATATACTGAGAGGTTCCAGTGTGGTCTGAGACTTGAGAGACAACGGACCGATCTCGTAAAGTGCCCGCTTGGAGCGACGAACTGCTACGAGGTCTTTGTTCAGCAGCATTCGTAAATATGAACCCGTTCCTTGTTTTGTATATACTGAGAGGTTCCAGTGTGGTCTGAGACTTGAGAGACAACGGACCGAGCTCGTAAAAAGCCCGCTCGGAGCAACGAACTGCTACGAGGTCTTTGGTCAGCAGCATTCGTAAATATGAACCCGTTTCTTGTTTTGTATATACTGAGGGGTTCCAGTGTGGTCTGAGACTTGAGAGACAACGGACCGATCTCGTAAAGTGCCCGCTCGGAGCAAAGAACTGCTACGAGGTCTTTGCTCAGCAGCATTCGTAAATATGAACCCGTTTTCCTTGTTTTGTATATACTGAGAGGTTCCAGTGTGGTCTGAGACTTGAGAGACAACAGACCGATCTCGTAAAGTGCCCGCTCGGAGCAACGAACTGCTACGAGGTCTTTGCTCAGCAGCATTCGTAAATATGAACCCGTTTTCCTTGTTTAGTATATACTGAGAGGTTCCAGTGTGGTCTGAGACTTCAGAGACAACAGACCGATCTCGTAAAGTGCCCGCTCGGAGCAACGAACTGCTACGAGGTCTTTGCTCAGCAGCATTCGTAAATATGAACCCGTTTTCCTTGTTTAGTATATACTGAGAGGTTCCAGTGTGGTCTGAGACTTGAGAGACAACGGACCGATCTCGTAAAGTGCCCGCTCGGAGCAACGAACTGCTACGAGGTCTTTGCTCAGCAGCATTCGTAAATATGAACCCGTTTTCCTTGTTTAGTATATACTGAGAGGTTCCAGTGTGGTCTGAGACTTGAGAGACAACAGACCGATCTCGTAAAGTGCCCGCTCGGAGCAACGAACTGCTACGAGGTCCTTGCTCAGCAGCATTCGTAAATATGAACCCGTTTTCCTTGTTTAGTATATACTGAGAGGTTCCAGTGTGGTCTGAGACTTGAGAGACAACGGACCGATCTCGTAAAGTGCCCGCTCGAAGCAACGAACTGCTACGAGGTCTTTGCTCAGCAGCATTCGTAAATATGAACCCGTTCCTTGTTTAGTATGTACTGAGAGGTCCCAGTGTAGTCTGAGACCTGAGAGACAACGGACCGATCTCGTCAAGTGCCCGATCAAAGCGACGAACTGCACCGAGGTCTTTGCTCAGCCGCATTCGTTAACGTGAACCTTCTTTCCTTGTTTACTATATACTCAGTGTAACCGCTAATGCCTGTCTGTAAATAAATTCAGTTCAAATTATTGCCAACCAGCATTTTTAGTACCGGAATACCAAAGCAGAGAACAGAGCAGCGGCTTGGGAAGAGCCGAGAACGAACGAAAACACCAAGAAAGGAGAACCCGGTGGAGGAAGAAAAACTTACTGCTGCCCTCCCCTTTTTTTTAATGAAACACATTGCGCGTCCCCGAAGACCTTCGAACCGTCCACCAGGTTTGCCAGATTGGGCTATTAATAGCCAAATTGGGCTACATTTTGCCCAAGTTGGCGTCAGAATTTTCCTTTTGGCTATATGGCTATTTTTGGGCTGCATCTTTTTCCTGTGTAAGGAAAAGTAAAAATAGTTAAGCACAAATGAAAAGCACGCTGGAATCAAAATGCAGAAGATAGCTGGTTAAAGACATTGAGCGCGTCTGCTACAAGATCAAAGTTTGCAAAATTTTATGTTAGAGAACACATATGCATGTCAAAAAGTAAAGGATCGCGGTCTTTTGATAATTTTAATTAAGAAAACTGGCCTCAGGAAACACGTCTCCATCCGCGAACTAATGCTGCTCGCGCACGCGCACCAGCGAACATTGACTGTTGCTGTCTCCACATGTGAGCTTTCGGCGTTCTGCGTTTTAAGCATGAGATTCTTTAAGCTCCCGTTGACGGTGTGCCGCGGGTGACCTCGACGCCAGAACTGAGGAAGAACACCGTGCTGAACCTAACCGAAATTTGCCAAATTTTCTGCCTGTCGCATCGCGACTACGTGGCAATGCGCTCGGACCCTTTCTGCCCAAATTGCCCCTGCGCGAACGCCAACGTAAAACATATCCTCTTCCGTTGCCCCACAGACATCACAGCCATCCGTTCCCTTCACAACTCCAAGCCCTCCTCCTCTCTTTGCTATAATTACCCGTATTAAATGCCACCGTCGAACGGGTGTTCAGCCAGGTCTCGCTCATTAAAACGGACCTTGGAAATAGAATGTCGAACTAGGCATTGGTAGCCCTCCTCCACGTGAAGTTTGGCCTGGCCAGGAACGGAGGCTGCAAGGATTTTAAACCGGGGCAAGAATTTTTGTCCCGTTTCAGCTCTGACATTTTGTACGACCAAGCAGTTCTCAATAAGCTCGTGATACTTAATCATAGCATACTTTTTTTGTCTATGTATCGAACTAGATTCTGTACCAACCGTCATCTATTGTGTTAGACGTTGTCTTGAAATATTTTGCAGTTTTCCGTTTAGTGCGTTGTGTAGTGTTAAGTGAAATTATCATGAGCTGTGAGTAATTATACTGAACGCCTGAATGCATGCCATTGCTTAGCGTGTTTCTTGCGCAGTACTATTTTTGTGTTGTTGTTGTGATTTTTTGGTGCTCTGGGAAAAATGAAACAGTAAATTTGCAATGAAGACCGCATTTGCCTTATCATGAATTTGCCTGCATGTCTGCGTTTCTGCACTTCTTGCGCTTGTACAGCATCTGTTTACCGTGCCGCATGGCCTCCGTGACGATGCGCGCGGAGGTCATGCGTGGTCAACGGGGAAAAACTAATATGTAGGTAATCTTGCCGAAAATTAATTCAATATGCTTAAGAAACGACTTCACAAAAAGACAAAGTTTTTTGGCTACTTTTGGGCCACCCACAAGTTTCGCTTTTGGCTACATTTGGGCTACTGCGGAGGCCAATTTGGCTACCTGTGGTTGGAGCGATCTGGCAACCCTGCCCTCCACCTGAGTTCGGAGCAGGCGCTATCGACCGTTACGGCAGCACGAGAGAGGTTAAATTACGGGGACGCAAGCGTTGTGGCCCGCTAGCGTCGCCCTAATCTAAAACTTTCTAATGTAGTCGGCACCGACGGCTTGAACACGCCTCGTGCGTCTGTAGAATTGCTATCGCAATAAGACATCTACATCAGTCTGAAAAAAAGGCGTAAATTTTTGTCATCAACGAGGAAGACGGAAAAACTGTGTGGAGACAGTGGAGCAACCTTTACGTGCGTTTCACTTTGTGCACACTACATTACATAACCCTCAAAGTCAATCTGACGATCTTGTTGAATTTCATTGAAATATCTCGGAAACCTTCCTCCTGTTCGAAAATCGGACAAACAATGATGAAAAATTTCGACAGTGGCATATACCTTTTAAGGTATTGTTTTGTTATAACAGCATAAATGATGAGACTAAAGAGAGGCAACAGTTACGTTCATCTGCCAGACGTGTTACCTGCAGCTGTTGTTGAGACGTGGTACAGGTAAGACCAGAGTCTAATAGTTTAAAGGGATCTGGAAACTCCGATGCTGCCTATTCGAATACATGTAAAACGCCGAAATGCTTTTGTGAGCCAACCACTGGCTGGAATTGAATGGAATTTGTAGCATTAAAAGAAAGTTAAATTCTAGTGCTCGTAGGAAGCGATTTAGGTCACGGACGTTTTCTACAAAGATTGCCAGGAATTGGCAAGTTTATAAAAAGATAGAAGCACGAAGTTTGTAACTCAGCACTAAAAATGGATGGTGCAGCTCTGTAAACCGCAACCGTTAGAGCAGCTGAGGCGCACAAATTGGATATATCAATTCATATCTTAAACGAATTTGTTGCAATGTTTACGAGGGTGTTGAAAACGTCCTTGTATATTAGTGGTGTATTTGAGTGCCGCGTATAATACATCAATTTTTGTCCAGTCCAGATGTACTATTAGATGCAGTTGCAGAATTGTGATACCGCGTTTTCATTGCTCAGTTGCAGAGCTGTAAACTTGATAGTTTCCTTTTCTGAAATTTGCAATTGTCAACAGTTTTTATTAAAAATTACCGTTTAATTTGAAATTACACTTATTAGAGTCACTAGAATCCGACTTGTTCTTTTAAATGCAACCAACCCCATCAAATTCAGTCGAGTGGTTGCCGAGAAAAACGGTTTATCCGTCCTCATGTATTTAGATAGAAGCCCCCAAGCTTTACCTCAGGAGCGCTGTGTCACTGCTATACTTGCAACGGAGGGGAAGTTCTGGGGCACGTGAGTCAATCAACGTAGCCAACGTGAAGACAGTGTAAGTCCGCGGCCCATGGCGTTTCTGAGAAACACAAAACGCAGCAGGTCCTTTGTAAAGCACTCCTCGTGCCGCTTCCCGGCCATCTCGTCATAGTAATGGGCCGCGCCTTTATTGTAACTGGACACCGTGCTTGTATGCCTTCAAGCAAGCTGATTATGTTGCCTTAGTGTGTAAGAATGATGCGCCGACCCTTGCCACTTGTCTTCGAAGTAGTATTTCCGGCGTTGGCCCACGCTTCGAAGTTATAAAAATATGTTGTGTTTCAGCAACTTCTGCCTTTTCCGAAGGTATATGAAAAAAAAAAAAAAACTAGTTAGTGCAGTTCGCTAGTAGGCATCCCACACTTCATCAGAGGCAGAGAATGGCGATCTGACCTCCCTGTCAGGGAGCTCATTGCCAACCACGCTTCTGTCACCATGCAACAAATGTCAAAGTCACGGTCGACCCGCTGGGATGTGCTGCTCGGGACACTTATGGGTTAGCTCAATTGGCTGAGTTAGGTGAAAAACGTGGGTGCTGTGGGCTCATTGCAATTTGAGCCGGGGATTGGTCCGCGCTGCAAAGCACATTAAAGCCCTCGCGAGCGCGCATATAGTGCACTGGCATCCGGAGCGGCCCAATAAGTCAGCACCTTGGCTTACACTCTCTCCACTATGGGCCCAGTTTACTACTCCAGACGGCAACCCACGCAAAGCGGTGGGAAGAACCAAACAAAGCTGCGCTTTAAAAGTCTTCAATTTTGTAAGTGACCGGCGCTTCTGACGGTTGTTCGGCGGTGCGCTGGCGTTCCGTCTTCCGTCGTGCTTGGGATAACAACGTCGGCGTTCCCAGAAGCGCATCTCGGTTTTCTTGAACAGGGTGGAAGGATGTGCGCTGCACTGAGCACGCCCTTCGTACGCAACGGGAAGCACTCTGGGAGATTATTAGAGGGCGCATCCTTAACTACAGGGAAAAAATAAAAGAACTTCCGCACTCAAGACATAGGGACCATGGTATTGCAAGCTCTACTGCATTAATTAGGAACACGACAAGAGGGCAGGCAGGCGGGATAAAGGACGATGGATAACTAGGGCAAAACCTGAACGGAGGAAAGCGGGTAAGAATTAAGAAAGCACTCACGTCTCTCGCCCGGCCGCAGGCGTCCGACGGGGGGCACTTGATGGGGCTGCACGAGCTCGTGTTGATGCGGTCGTACAACTGCGCAAGAAGAGGGAGAGAACATATCATCAGGAGAGGCGTCAGAGGCGCACCGAAGGCGGGAGAGAGAGAGCACTTAATGCGTCGTATATAAGCGCGGAAGCGAAAACTCCTTGTCGCGAGCAGCGCCACCTCCATCTCGAGAGCGAGACAGGGACGACGTGATCATCGCGGATATCACACGACACCGCGCGAGAGGCTCGCGCGCTCTTCGTTCCCATCTCTATGTTCGTGTACTTCTGCGCGTCTGTTTGTGAGGGTCTCATCCGTTCCCTCTCGCCTGTGCTTACTTGCGTTGAATCACACGCCATGTGTACCCCGAATGCGCACGAACCCCGCGTCTCGGACATGGTGGACTCCGGGAGGTCTTGTGACCCCCCTCCCCCTTCCCCTTGCCACCCAGTAGCCTGGAACAAAGAAGTTGCGACGCAATGCGCCAACCCCTCTATCTCTCTCGCATGCCGGCTCCTGTTCCCGCTACCCATCTCCGCCTCTAGCCTTTCGGAGAGCCCGTCTTCTCCCGGTGCTGAATCCCAGGACTACGCACCGGGAACAACAGGGCCGGAAGGCGGGGGGAGATTCGCAGCAGCATTCGGCAGCCGAGATCATCCCGCGGCGGGTCGCTGCTCGCGAGGACAAGGAGAAGAAGACCAAGAACGATGCGTGGTGCCGTCCATACTCGATGAAGCGCGAGACGCGGGTGGCAAGCCCAGCGGAGGAGATTAGAAGCGCGCGCGACAAACAGGCGCGGCTGCTGCGCGGCGAAAGGCCACGGCGGAAGCTGCGTCTCATCGTGCGCTGGGTTCGCGCCATCGTCCGAAGGAGATGAGGCATGAGCGGAATACCGGGACGGAGGGAGGGAAGGGGTGGAAGGAGGAGGGGAGCGGCACCTTCCTCGGCGGAGTCGTACAAGGCGTTGATGAAGTAAGGGGCGGACACGGCGAATGAAAGAGAGCACGCGCGTGGAACGAACGAAACCGGAGTCGAGTTATGGTATCCCGTCCACTCATTATTGCACGAGCGGATGTGGCACGCTCTCGCGTTACGGGAGAGAGTCGACCGACAGGCTCTTTGTTTTATTTGCTGCTGCTGCTCGGCGGCAGTCTATTTCTGGGTTGCAACGGGCCGGTGCCGCGTGAGTCCTCGCGAGTGTGCGCGATGTTCCGAGCGTCGCGCGAGCGATCCACCCAGACAGACAATGGAATGTCCGCTCAAATAACGAAGAAACCTTCGTTTCCGTGAAAGGAAGTATCCAAAGACCCACCGAGTGCCCTTATGTATAGGCGTTCTCACGATTTACTGTGGCCCACAGTCCGGCCGATGCAAAGGCCGCCCTTCAAGCACGGTTAAATATAGGCTTTCAACGAGATACATTATTAGTGGGACGGGCATCGAGTGACACTACTGTTTTTTGCGCAGCACTCCCGGTTCACCTCCTGAGATGACCGGGGAGGCAATTCAAAATAATTTCAAAAGAAAAGAAAATCATAGTACAGTACCAAATTCATGGGTTTCATTATAACTATGATATCAGAGCATAAGTTTAGTTACAATTTGAGTTACTTAAGTGTCTCGAATAATTAGTATTATTTAGAAATCGCTGATTACCGCACACCAAAGGACACAATCGTAGACATTACAGACCCGACACGTGAGCACGACTTTGACGAAATTCCTGGAAATACGGAAGTAGAAAGAGGAAGCAATGACGCCACTAATGACGTCAGACACAAGAAGGTGGTATGATATTTAACCGGCTAATTAATGGAAAACAGTGGCCTGGCATAGACTTTACATCTGCCTAGCAGAGCGGATGTGACGTCACTCCCTGCTCTCTCGTTTCTCCCTCTCCAAGCGCGCACCTGCTCGCTCGCTTGCTCGCAACAGCTGCGCGCGCATGCTCGTTACATGCTCTGACGTCAGCACCGGAGAGGGCGTGTAAGGTGCGCTCCGTGCGCCGCTCAGTAGGGGGCCACGTCCCGCAAGGTGGCGCGCGCTGCGCTTCCTTCTAGCCCTCCCTCTTCCTCGCCCGCATGTCGTGCCAGGGCAAAGACGTCCGCTCGCTTAACCTAAAGAACACCAAGGCGGAGGTGCGAGCGCCAATAAGAGATACCTAAGTCAAAGAACAGGGTCACCTACCATTTTTTTGCAGAGCCCTATTAATTTTCATGTTATACGACTCAACATTGGTGACCAAACGATTGCCAGTATCAATAACGAAATGAAAAGAAAAATGATTAACACCAGAAATGTTCCCTGCGTAACTGTCGTCTCTGCAAATACTGAGACCGTCTGTAATAGCGCCGACACAGGAGCTGTGACCAACCACGACGGAGCTGTCAATCCGTAAGCAAACGGGCTCGCGGTTCCCCCCCCCTCCCCCCCCCCCCCGTGGATTTGACGTCATTGTGTCAGCTCTAATCATAAATCAGCGGAGGGAACTTTATGATGAAGTTTCTAAATGTCCACGTGGGGCCTGACATTGGAGTGTATTTTCTGTTTCTCCGCTCTCTATATAGTTGCTGTAAACCAGAGAATAAAATAACCGTATACAAAACGTCTCAATCGCAAAACACGGTACGGCATAGTACAACAGCTACCAATATGCAAATCGTCAACTACCAGCTTGCTAACTGGGCAGCAGGCTAAAGCATCCCATGTTTAGCCTTTGGCCCGGTCTTTGGTTTATTAGTGCTACTTTTGACATAAGGTTGGTTTCTTGAATTCCTGCGGTAAACGACGACACAGCACTGGCGACACGTGACCTTTTCGTGGTTGGCGAAACGATTGACTAGTGTTCTGGTCTTTCGATTCCAGTTGGCGGCTAGAAATCCTGTTGTCCACACAAGTTCACTTATCAGGCCTCTTAAGCGCTAATTCGCTCTTAACTAAGACACAAATGTTACAGGAACATGACGCACAGACACCGCTTCCCGGCTCCCATCCCGCTATTCCATAACGTTCGCTTTCTTCGTGTGCACGGCTGCGCTTTCAGCTAGCGACAGCACTCAACCGTGGCTCGTGAGGCTTATTACTGAGGATATGTCTTTTTTTCCTTTCGCCAAATTGTCTTAATATTTTCTTTTATTTTGCATATATCAGTGCCCCTTGTAGTCGCGTGGCATGAACAGGTAGATTTATTCGACTATTTGTTCGTATTATGTGTGTGCGCGCACCGCAACAATAAACTATCCCTCTCTACGTCTGGATGTATACCGGACCGTAGTGTTCTCCAAACAGGAAGATTCTGAACCAAACAAATTTTACGACGCTTTTCAGACTCGTTATTTCGACCACCCCAGAACCTACATTTTCTCCCAGTACTTCACTAGAGGCGTCTATCACTGTATTTCTTTTTTTTTTCTTTGACAGCTTTCCACCACAGGCGTGCGTGTTTCACACAAAGCAAGCCAATCGTGCGGAGAAGCTCGGCCACATGCCCGTACAACTTTATAGCGCTAGAGTTACGAGCTGCTGCCCTCTTAAGGCCGAAAGATAGAGAGGGAGAGGAAGAGGCGGACGACGTTCGTCGGTACACGCATAGCTCAAGGTTCGCACGCGTGGCTTCGTGCAGTCTAGCGAACACCGATGCCGAGGGAGTGAGTCGAGAAGGAGGAGGTCGAATTAGTTGAAAGGGAAGTCCCTTCTGTGGCGGTAGGAGAGCGCCCCGGCCCCCGCTTTCCTATGAGCGTACCGCGACGGCCTATACGAGCCAAGTGAAGCGTCACTGAAACAGCCAGACCCTGAGTTTCGTCCCTCAACTCAACTCTCGGTCACAGAGAAGCCCTTTGAGAGTTCACTGATTGAAATCGCGTCCGCGGAGAGCCGGCTCGTAAACGGATTGCCGCACGGACACATTCGATGAGAGACGAACGGAGAGGCGGTCACGCACGCGCGCATTTGCGCGAAGGACGTGATGCCGTACTTACCAGCTTTAATGACCTCGAACGTTTTTTCTTTTCGTTTTTTTTTCTTCGGAAAGTCGCCCATCCTCCGCGAGCTCTTTGTAGAATCGCACGTGCGCCTGTTTTTTTGCAAGCTTGTACGGTTTAGCTCCACTATCTTTCACTCGTCCTGGACAGTCGCTGTCGTGAATGGTATGTAGGTGGCAGTGCGGACAGTCGGTCGGTAGACGGTGCTACGAAGCACGTAAAAATGAAAAAGAAAGTTGCGCAAAAATAATTAACGATGATCGTCAATGTGATCGAATAGCGGAAGGCTTCTGGAAAGCCATTTGCATTATTAAATGTATGATGCGCTGGAAGGCGCACATTTGTTGTGGTAAGAATTTTGAGGCAGCGTTTGTTGTTTCATTGCGTAATTCCGTAGAGAAGAAAGCCATGCACGAACGCACATCTGACGCGGTCGCATAGGTGGCTGTAACACATAAACCGGCCGGTCATATGTGTGTTGCCTCCGCCGGCGCGAGCGCCGGCGTAGATGGTAGTGATAACGACATAAAGAAGCTAATTACGCTTAATTCTGCAACCCCTGAAGTTTCGTCAGGGGAGAGGGGGTGGGGAGTGAAAGTGTATAGAGGAAGAGGGAGGATGAAGAGTAACAGACTCCACCATGCGCAGAGGAGGACAGGCGGCGGGGTTCAGCAAAAAGGGCCAGCGTTGTAACGGGTGCTCACAAGGTGGGAACTGCCATCCCCCTCCACTCATGCTGCAGGAGTCCTCTCCTGTATCCGCCACGAGGGGCGAGGGCGGTGGTAGAAGAGGAGAGCTAGCTGTCCTCGCGCGCGCTTCGCCAAAACGTTCAGACGCCCCAGGGCTCTGGCGTAAGAGCTTGTGCCTCTCAGAGAGCAATAATAGTCGACATTCGGCAGAGAACCCGACCTGCCACTCGGGTTCATCGGAGCCTTTGTATCGACCACCACGAAAACGGGCGAAAGAGCCAAAGAAAGCTGCTCGCTTAAAAAAAAAAAGGAAAAACAGAAAATATCATATGGCACCAAAGTGCGAAGCGGTGAGCGATACCTATCGCAACTCCGGAGACTAGCGAAGCGTGGTTCTCCCACTTTTCTTCGTTTCAGTTATTGTCTCAATAGACCGAGTCCCAGTGACGTTAACGTTCCCTACTCTTATCGTCATTAAAATTTTGCGCCAAATTAGCCTTCTTTCACGTTCTACAGGAATAATTTATTCGCATGTCCTGTCGAAGATACGATCGGCTGCTTTATTTTTCTTCTTTCATTTTGCTTTAGCAGGCAGACGACTAGCATTAGCATGCTTCGAGTACAACGCCGCTCTGGGTCAAATTTTATTGGACGCACAAAGATTCTCTCACAGCGCGTGCCGTATTGACTCACTGGTGTATCGCGGTTGTGACATTGTCATTACAACTCAGAGTGGCTGGGTTCGGTTCCCGTGGCCACCAATGACCTCGAATCATCCGCTGTATTTCAAAAGTGTGCCACGTCCGACGATCTACATTATGACGTATAAATATTTACTTGTAGCGCGCGTCGTGTCGCCTCGGAGGCGCATGTAGCGGTTGCGACATTGACATTCCAACTGGCAGGGCCTGCGTTCGGTTCCCGTGGCCAGCACCACGACCTTGTCTCGTCTTTTGCATTTTAAACTTGTGCCACGCCCGACGATCTAAGTTACGCCCGGTCAACAACAATAAGAACGGCGACAAAAAAGACTACCTTGAAGAAATAGAAGGAGGTGGAGAGCTATCGCCGTCAAAAAACTGCGAACGAAGCCAGCGACGACTCCCTGAGAGATTGCGGGCAGGAGTGTATGCATTAGCGATCGAATCTTTCTCTCAGTAACCAGCGCAATGTAGCAGTAAAAAAAAAAAAGAAATAAAAAGAAATAGACGGGCCTCAACGGAGATACCGAAGATGTTTTCTTTCTTTTCCTTGAAATAAACCTGCATATTTTTTTTCGGTTGTCTGCGCTGACCAAATCAAAGATCGAAAATTCACTTAGGCTGGATCCAGCGGCCCGCATCTGTCCCAGACCATTGTTCAGGACCCAAATAAATTTCTTCGTGCCATACCATACGCCGCCATCCCATCTTGCACATCACACCGGTTCTTCCTTCTGTCCATATTTATAGCGCTGTTTTTCCAGCATGAAAAAAAAAAGAAGACTCTGACGATCAAAGTTCTCTATTTACGGGTCGAATACCTAAAAAAAAAAGACAATTGCAGATAAAGTGGTCTCTTACGGAAATGCACTCCTTCCTTTCTTTGGAGACCGATGCCAAAGAACGGCCTCCGTGGTTAATCTTCACCATCTACTTTTTTCTTTTTTTTTTTTCGCCCGCGAGAACAAAAACAGTCGAAACGAAAAAGAACACAAGTGTGACGAAACTATGTTTGTTCTTCTGTTCCGTTTTGTTGTAAATAGACTGCTACAATGAGACTAAGACAGGAAATAAATCTAGCGCGCAATTTCTGAGCTTTTCCTTAGCAAAAAATAAAATAAAAGAACAATTAGAAAATTAACTATAAATTAAGAAGAAAGATGCGGCTATCGGCAACGGCGAAGTGACAAAACCGGTGTCCCCGGCGTGCGCTACACAAATACGGGATGCACTACCGTCTTGAACCCCCTTTCTTATTTCAAGCAAGTGCGGGTACGTTGTCGGTGCTGGAGGCCACCGAGCATGAGTGCCGCGTGTACTATATCTACATGACAAAACTTATTATGTATTACGCATTACGTGTCAGAAAGACTACAAAGAAGACACGTAAACTATAGTGGCATCACTACTACTACGCCTGCCAGTGCGATTCCTCGCTGAAAAGCCACCAGTTCAAGAATGCCGTAGAAGAAAGTCTTTAGCCATGGTGTTATGCGACAAGGGAAAGCAGCAAGCCGTATACGAAGCTCTTCGTCAGGCACTGTGCACAAAGGGAACGAATTACGTTGGCGCTCGTGCAGCCGGTGCGGCAACGGAGGGCGGCCGAAGAACAAAAATTTAATATGTTTTGGTTTCGACATGTCTCTCACGGAGGCGACGTGGATTTCGTATCGATTTCGCGAGACCTCCGCACGAGAAAATGCGAAATATCCATCGAACGTTGAAATAACAGGCGAGAATGTTTCACATACGGTTGATCGGCGTCTCTCTCGCAATTCATCTACTAGCTGCGTTGAATAGTATACTAGACTTCTGTCGACGATTATTCATAGGCTCCCTCTCACACACTTTTATTTCGCACAGCTTGTGGTGAAAGCTTAACTCGAAGCGGCAAGCTTTCATTGTTGAGCCGTACACCGCGCACTTCAATATTATTTAATCTTACGTATTTTCGCACCCTTGCCACGTTGAGTAACCCCGAAGGGACTGGTGCACATTGTACACTGCGTGCATCCCACAAGGAAAGAAAGAAAGGAAATAGAAGGAAATAATGCTCAGAGTCAACAGATTGATCGACTGATTCCTTCCCTCGCTCATCTGTTCCTTCTCTCGTTCGGTCTCTTGTTCTCCTCAGCAGTTTGTACAGTCATAAGTTTACGTGTTCGTTCGCTCATTCGTTTGTCCGTTCCTTAGCTGGCTTGTCCGTTCATCAGTCTAGTTCTTCTCGTTCGCTTATTCGCTCGCCAGTTTGCCAGTTAACGCGCTCATTCGCTCACTTCCTTCTTTTCGGTTCGCTCGCTAGTTCTCTCGACCCATTGCCTGGCCGCCAACTCGCTCATTCCCTCTCCCCATCCTCACTCGTCGTTCACTCCGACGCCCCTAGTGATGCCGACAATGCTCGTCGCAGAGCTCTCCGTTAGAATGAGCTGTTACCCAGCCAGATAAGTAACGATGGAAACGCAGGAACGTGACCCGCCAGGTATATATATATATATATATATATATATATATATATATATATATATATATATATATATATATATAGAGAGAGAGAGAGAGAGAGAGAGAGAGCTGGGGGAAAAATAAATATAAAGAAGCGTCCATATGTATACATGACGGCGGGGAGAACTATAGCTTCGCTACCCTTTCATGTAACCTGCGGCGTTGTTTGCTTTTCAAGTGCTGGTGAACGGATCAACCCCGCGCCTCGAGAAGGCAATGGCATAAACAGAGAGTACAAACGCAAAGCAAACTGCGCTACCTGGTCCGTCGGATCGCAGAGAGGGCGACGCATGCATACATGGCATCTTGCACATGCGCAACAAATGCACAGTGCACACCGACGAAGGAACTCCCGGGGGAGCTGTTGCTCTCCATTTGGCGTCGGCGGCGCTCGCGTGCTCTTGTTTTTCCAGGTGCGAGGAACGTCGAAGCTTCCTCGGCGCACACGGCGCAGGTGCTCCGGTTGGTCGGCCTTCGCCACGATACACAAACAGCCTCGAACACGGCGGTTCAGAGAGGCGTAATGCACCGCGGCGGGAACGAGGCTCGGCGAGTTGCGGCGGGCGCTCGCAGTGAATATTAATTAGCGCCGCGCGCGTTCTGCAGGTAAAAATGGATCCAGCCTCGCACCCTGGCCCGGTGTAGCCTGCCTTCTCTCCTGAGAAATAACCGCAAACAGTGAGAGAAAGAAAGAAAGAAAGAAAGAAAGAAAGAAAGAAAGAAAGAAAGAAAGAAGCAACACGAAGTATCCGCACTACCTCCAGTGGGGTTCTCTACGTTACATATACTTGAGCGCCGGAGGCTGGCGTAAAAGTATTTTTTTCCCTCTCTCTATGCTACACGATTAACCCCGTACTATACCTGGGTTCTAGCAATGTGTGAAAAGTCCTTGCAAACTTACCTAAATAGAACGCGGCATTCCATATATTGTAACCTTTTACTTTTTAAGCACACACCATATATGCCAAAGAGCGCTTCATTGATGTCCCACATGCATACTTAACCATGGTTCCAGGCATTAATTCTGTCGTTGAAAGTACCACACAGGTATGTGGTCAACAGATACGGACAACAGATACAGGTATGTGGAACATCGTTCCGGATTGCAGTGGTCATTTCATTGGAACATAGTTGCACATGTTTATCACGTGTATTGAGAAAGTAAAAGGTTCACCTATATGTCGGTTCACATATTTGGGAATTTTACGTAGAACGTCCTTAAATTTAAGTAAGTGAGACAAATTAAAAAAAATTCTCGCTTACGGCTGGAAAGAAACTGGAACAAAATGAAGGGTGTGCAAACGCGTTGAATTGCTACGTCATCGTGTTGCGCGTTCTGGGGCCGTTGAACGTCTGGCATACTGCTAGAACTGTGCGCTCACAGGAATACAAACGCAATCCGCAAAAACTTTCACGAGCACGAACTTGCAAAAAAAAAAAAAAATTCGTCGCACGCAATACACCAGCCCCCAATTAAAGAGGAACGGTGGATACTACACTGCGCAAGCTTCACATTCATTGCTTACAAAAATTCCAGGCTGAATACCGAAGCGGTGAGCAAGCGTACATTTTTTTTGCGAATTTCAGATACGTTTATCACTCAGTATGCAGAAACAAGAGAGAAAGAGAGAGACATAGAAGGCTTTCCCCTCTTTCCACCACAAATGACTCGTTGAATTTTTCATTACTCGAGAACGCGTGCCACCTACAGCGAGGAGATCCTCTCAGAAGTAAATGACGACATAATTCGGAGAAGCAAGATAAAAGCAAAACTGCCCCGTAGAAAGCAAATAAAAGAATTACGGCAGAACTCGCCTCACGCGGAGTGTCGACAGTAAAGCGAATAGCGATCGATCAATGTACCGACAGACCATATTCCCGAAGTCCCGTTTATCCGAGACTTCCGTTGCTTCGACTATACGCCGCATACTGCGATATCGTGCCACTTTGCTCCAGCACTCGCTTGCCAAGGTTGCCCACGAGCATGGAGGCATGACGACGACTGTTTCACGCCGACGCAGGGACGATGTAATGACGAAGGAGGAATGCTGTTGTTGGAATCGCACCGCTGGCCCGAGTTGTTGGGGTCTCGGTGCTGACGCCCGTTATTGCCAATGGGTCGCAAGCCCCAAGGGTAGCGTTGGCCTGGCGGCCTGGGGCACTGGAAGCATCCGAAGGTCCCGGCAAAGCAAGAGAAGACTGGTAACAGAACAACTTGTTTATTCTAACATAGCAAAAGAGCGGCCGGTCAGGTCGACCGAAGTGGAGAGACGGGAGAGCACGTAACTCAACAGTACAAATCGGAGCCTCTCTCTTGGCGTCCGGGGGCAGCTGCTCTTATACTCCCGGCGTCGCGGTCCAAAAGGGAAGGAGGGAAGGTCACGGGATGAAGGTCACGGGACGGCGCAGCAGGAGCCCACGACGGCGCGAACTGTCGGGCCGAGAGACCTGCTGAACCGAGTGTAGTGACGCATCGCCAACCCTCACCCACACGACGGCGCGAACAGTTGAGCCGAGAGACCTCCAGGCTCCTCATTCGGGGAACTCCGCTCCCCGGCTGCCGCGCTTTGACAAGCGAGGGCACACACACACACACGAAGACACGTGGCACTGAAACACGCCTGGGCACGCTTGGCGGGTAGGCGTTGCGGCGGCGTCGGACGGGCCAAAATGTCCGCCGCTTTGAACAAAGCCCCGGCGTCCGTTGCATCCGCGCCGGCATTACCGCGCGTTGTAGGCGAAACGTAACAGACCGCCCCGCCGGGGGAAGGAGATCCCGATGGTCAGGGGACTGCATCCGCTGTCCGGAGGGATGTCGCTCGATGATGCTCATAACCGAAGTTGGGCGTCCTTGGGCGTTTCTTGAGCGCAGCGCACAGAGAAGGCCTCGTTCTCACGTTCAGGTGCACACAGGACACTGCAAAGTGACTTCGGGAGAGTTGACATTTTTGTTCTCGTTTCCGGCAAGCGTTAGAACCACGCCAAAAGTCAACCGCTCAGTTAGCAAGCACGGCACAACCCTCACTAAGCCCTGCCAGGCTCTTTCCCCTTTTATACTGCTGCCTAGTTCCTTACAGTAGTTTAGCAGCACTCAGAACGCGTCCACAAATCGGAAAAATTGCACTAAAAAGCACATCATCACTTTGAAACACTACACAAAAGCAATAAGTTAAAAAAAAATCCTGCCTCAGGAAGAAAAACATCAGTAACAAGCAATTTTGAGGCTGATTCCCACGTTAGGGGCTTCGACTTAAGCCATCGGCGTTACCGTTGAGACTCCCCTTTTTGTAACGCACCTCAAAGGAATATTGTTGCAAAGCGAGGCTCCAGCGCAGGAGGCGGCCATTTTTGGGAGAGATGGTCTGCAGCCATTGGAGAGGGCAGTGATCCGTCTCAATGATAAACCTCGAGCCAGCTAGGTAACATGACAATTTCTGAACGGCCCACACGATACACGCACACTCTTTCTCGGTGGCGCTATACGCCTGCTCACGACTCGTCAGCTTACGACTAGCATACAGGACGGGGTGTTCTACTTCTCCATTTTCCCGTTGGCACAGTACAACGCCCATGCCTCGCTCACTAGCATCACACTGAACAACGAACCCTTTTGTGTAGTCGGGCGATCGTAGCACAGGCTGGCTTGTTAGGGCGCTCTTTAGGGCGCTAAAAGCTCTTTCCTTCGTCTCATCCCAGACGACTGTTTGCGGCTCTGTCTTTCTTAGAGCATCCGTCAAGGGAGCCGCGATATCCGAGTACCTGGGGATGTACCTCTGATAGTAGCCGGCGACACCTAAGAACGACCGAATATCGGTCTTCGTGCGCGGTTGCGGGAAGTCTCGCACAGCGGCCACTTTTATTTCAGAGGGGCGGCGACGACCCCGACCAATCACGTGTCCGAGGTAGACAACCTCGGCCTGTGCTAACTGGCACTTGGGAGCCTTGACTGTCAAGCCCGCATCGCGCAGGCGGGTTAGCACTGCCCGCAAGTGCGCCATATGTTCCGGCCAGGATGCGGAGAATATCGCTACGTCGTCTAGATACGGTAAAGCGAATTCTTGCTGTCCCCGCAACACTTTATCCATGAGGCTTGAAAAGCAGTATGGCGCGTTCTTCAAACCAAAACTCAAAACTTTAGGACGGAATGTCCCCATGGGTGAAATGAACGCCGCATACCTACTAGCCTCTTCTGTAAGTGGAACCTGCCAATAACCCCTGACAAGATCTAGGGTGGAAATAAACTGAGCGCTACTCACTCTCTCAAGGCGCTCCTCGATGTTAGGGATCGGATAAATTTGATCCTTAGTGATGGAATTAAGCCTGCGGTAGTCGACGCAAGGACGAGGTTCCTTGCCCGGTACCTCAACCAAAATCAAAGGGGAGGTATAATCACTCTCACCCGCTTCAATAACACCGAGCTGTAGCATTTTCTTTACCTCAGCCTCCATAATATCGTTCTGGCGGGGTGACACCCGGTACGCCTTGGATCGTACTGGCTCTGGGGAGGTAAGTTCTATGTCATGAGTAAGGACAGAAGTCCTACCAGGCCTCTCAGAGAACAGACCTTGAAACTCTTGTAAGAGCTGGTGTAGTTCGGTTTTCTGCTCAGGCGACAGCGATGCTTTACTTATTAAGTCACTAATGACTTGATCGGTGTCTTTCCTGTTCGTCACTGAGCCTAGTCCCGGAAGCTCGACCGGAAGCTCTTCTAACTTTCCCGCATCGGGAATTTCCTCTCCAGTATCTGGTGCCCTTAACGCTACAGGCTCAATTTTATCCCGTTCGGGCGTGCCCTGAATACCAGCTTGCTGCGCCTCTGACCCTTTTTCATCGTTCAACAACGTCGGCCCCGCAACTACCGCCTTTGCAGCGAGCTCCCGAACCTTCGATCTGGTTAAGGCCTGAACGCTAGCCTCACCAAACAAAAGCCCCTTCTCGCGCAGGAGGTGATCGGACCTGTTCGAAAATAGGTACGGGTACTGGGGGGGCAGCATAGATGACACTGCGGCCTCCGTCTCAAGTGCTCCGAAAGGTCCTTCAATAAGCACTTTTGCTACCGGCAGACACACGCTATGAGCTTCCACTGCTTGCTTGATCCATGCGCACTCGCCCGTGAACATATCGGGTTCTACGTAAGAGGGGTGAACTACATCCATTGTAGCTGCGGAATCGCGAAGCACTCGGCACTCTTTCCCGTTCACGAGGAGGTCTCGCATGTAAGGCTCGAGAAGCTTCATGTTCTCGTCAGTGCTGCATATAGACAAAAACACGACTTGTGTTTTTGTTTCTGGACACTGCGCCGAAAAGTGACCCGGCTTCTGGCACGTATAACAAACGCGCGCTTGCCTCGTCTCGAACCGCTTTCTGCGTTCGGCTTCGGTTGCCGCCGTCTCCTTACGTTCGGTCGGACTGCTTTCACTCGCATCCGCACTACGTGTATCCCCCTTTGCTCTCATGGGTGTGAACTTCGGCCTCTCCAACTTGGAGCCAAATTCACCCTTTTGACCGTCCTTAGCTCCGCGAGCCCGACGCGTCACAAACTCCTCGGCTAACTCAGCGGCTCTAGCCACCGTACTAACGTCTGGCCTATCCAAGACCCAGTACCGCACGTTCTCAGGTAACCGACTATAAAACTGTTCTAGCCCGAAACACTGCAGAACTTTCTCGTGGTCACCAAACGCTTTCTCTTCTTTGAGCCACTCCTGCATGTTTGACATAAGCCTGTACGCAAACTCTGTATATGACTCACTTCTGCCTTTCTCATTTTCCCGAAACTTCCGACGGAACGCCTCCGCTGACAGCCGGTACTTTTTTAGCAGACTCGATTTCACTTTGTCGAAATCCTCTGCCTCCTCTCTCTCCAAGCGAGCGACTACGTCGGCCGCCTCGCCGGGTAGCAAAGTGAGCAAGCGCTGTGGCCACGTTTCCCGAGAGAACCCCTGCTTCTCGCACGTTCGCTCAAAGTTAACCAGGAACAAACCAATGTCCTCTCCAAGCTTAAACGGCCGCATCAGGTCAGTCATTTTGAACAATACTCGTTCTCCTGCACCGTGTGCCTGACTTCCATTACGAGCGCGTTCCATCTCTAACTCGAGACGCTTCATTTCCAAAGCGTGTTGACGGTCGCGCTCTTCTTTTTCTTTTTCTTTTTGTTCTTTAAGTTCGCGCTCATCTTTCTCTTTCTGTTCTTTAAGTTCACGCTCCCTCTCCTCAATGGTCTCAAGGCATTCCGACAGCTCGTCATCCTCAGCTTCTAACTCAAGAATAGCCCTTAGCAGTTCTGGTTTTCTGAGTTTGTCTGAGACATCCAGACCCAACTCTCTTGCAAGCTCCAACAATTTCGGTTTGCGCAACGACTTCAAATCCATGGCTGCCCTGAATGCTGCTTTCTCTACTGCCTACTATTGCCTTGCCGCAAACTAACCCGGTAGCAACGACAACCACAATTACCAGCTCTGTTTCTAACACTAACAAAAGCCTGGCAAAACTCAGAAGAAGAAAGTCCCGCACTCACCAAAACCTTGCAGCCAAGACTTCAGCGCAGTCGTTCCGCTGCAGGCAACCAGTCATCACACAGGGCTCGTTGCACTGCTCCCGGATGGTCGTTGAGCTGCTCAGCATACAGTCAACCGCATCTCTTCGCTGCTGGCCTCCGTTGTCGCGATCTCACCGCTGGCAACCAGATGTTGGAATCGCACCGCTGGCCCGAGTTGTTGGGGTCTCGGTGCTGACGCCCGTTATTGCCAATGGGTCGCAAGCCCCAAGGGTAGCGTTGGCCTGGCGGCCTGGGGCACTGGAAGCATCCGAAGGTCCCGGCAAAGCAAGAGAAGACTGGTAACAGAACAACTTGTTTATTCTAACATAGCAAAAGAGCGGCCGGTCAGGTCGACCGAAGTGGAGAGACGGGAGAGCACGTAACTCAACAGTACAAATCGGAGCCTCTCTCTTGGCGTCCGGGGGCAGCTGCTCTTATACTCCCGGCGTCGCGGTCCAAAAGGGAAGGAGGGAAGGTCACGGGATGAAGGTCACGGGACGGCGCAGCAGGAGCCCACGACGGCGCGAACTGTCGGGCCGAGAGACCTGCTGAACCGAGTGTAGTGACGCATCGCCAACCCTCACCCACACGACGGCGCGAACAGTTGAGCCGAGAGACCTCCAGGCTCCTCATTCGGGGAACTCCGCTCCCCGGCTGCCGCGCTTTGACAAGCGAGGGCACACACACACACACGAAGACACGTGGCACTGAAACACGCCTGGGCACGCTTGGCGGGTAGGCGTTGCGGCGGCGTCGGACGGGCCAAAATGTCCGCCGCTTTGAACAAAGCCCCGGCGTCCGTTGCATCCGCGCCGGCATTACCGCGCGTTGTAGGCGAAACGTAACACTGTCGATGGAACGGCAAAGGCGTGTAACGACGACGGCATGGCGAGAATCAGATGTCGATTCTTAGATTATGACGACGGTATGACGACGACAACGCGACGACGACGACATGAGAAAAATGAGGCGATGACGCCTGCACGACGACAGTGGCATGGCGACCACCAGATAAATAAGCGGGAATCACGATGATGGCATGAGCAAGACGGCACGACGTCGAGGGTAGGACAACGGATATATGAAAATGTATATGTGACGACGACTCAGTGACGACGATGGTATGACAACGGCGGCATAATCACGATTGAATGACGACAGCATGAATACGACGTAATGACGAACAAGGAATGTCGTCGACGGACCGTCGAAAGTGTTATGATGACGACAGCCTGACGACAATGGGATGACGATACTGAAATGAAGAAGATGGTGAAACGACAGAGTGAAGACGATGGCGCGACGACAACGGTATGACGGCGACGGCATGACGAGAGTCGGATGTCGAAGTTACCAATGGTGACGATGGAACGACCACGACGGTATCGCGATGGTGGTATGACAACGAATTCACGACGACGAGTGTACCAAGAGGATGGCATGGCAACGCCAGGAGGACAATGGGATGATGACGAGTGTATGATGAAAATGGCCTGACGGTGACCATATCACGAAACCTGTATGGCGACGATAGTACGACGACGACGGTATGACGAAGCTGGAGGGACGATGATGGCACGACCCCAACGGCACTACGGCGACGGTTTACATTAGAGGCGATGACGGCATGACAAGGGCGGCTTATCACGACTGAAGGATGACACTAGGATTACAACGCAACGACGATTGACATCGATGGAACGAAGTACGCGGTACGACGACAAGGGAATGACGACAATGAGATGACGTTACTGAAGTGATGAGGATGATAGAACGACAGCGTGATCACGACGGCATGACGAGAGTCGAATGACAAAGCTGACGATGCAGCGACACGACGGCATCACGGCCACGAACCTATATACACTCTAAAAACAGTTGCACCCTTTGGGGTGTATATTTGCCACACAACAATAATCATCATCTGTCTTGCATGCGTTTGCTTGCTTGCGAGTGCCGTTGACGGTGCTGACGCAATGTGATTTCTGTCCAGTGCTCTGAATGTCAACGTAAAGAAATTAAAAAAAAAAAAAAAACTTTGAAGATTAACTCCAAGGGAAGAAAACTAGCAGCATTTGCCTCGGACCAAGAGCTTTTTTGCCTCACTGACGGCAGCCCGACATATTTACGGGGACTGACCTACAGCAGCTGTCTAGATTTGACTTTGGTCTGGCGGTGTTTTTGAAGCAGCGTAACGTGGTTCTGAGACTTCTGTTGAATTGCAATGGCGGAGTCGGAGCAGCCGACGGACTCCGCGAGCGAGCACTCGACTCTGGCGTAGAGCAACGCCTCCATATCCGCGAGTGGAACCCAACCTGCGCCGCCGGAGCAAGGCGGAAGCGGAACTTGTATCGCCGAGTTACCCAGGATACTTTGCGTGTTGTCACTTCTTTCCGCTGTTTGCTCCCAGCACCGCCGCACCGGTCACTTGTCTCTTCACCGCCGTTCACCTGTCGCTTTTTTAAAAGTGCAGAATGGGCATCTCACCAAGCGTTCAGCAGCTTTTGCTTCCTGGCGAGTCGTGACCGGTGGCGCCTCCCAGCAGACAAACGTGGTAAAGGAAATACGTCATGCAGAGTTCCGGTCCACTCCGCCGATTTTGGCGGAGCATCTTTTTCTGCTCCACGGAGTGACTCCCGCTCTGAATCCACTCCGACTCTCTCAATGGAAGACCTTACTCCCGCTCACTCTGTCATTGGAGAGAGAGAGAAAAACTTTATTGATGCTATCAAGGGGTTTAGCGGTGAGCCGTCTTGCGCTTGCTGCCTGGCTCTTCAGCACGGGTGTGCCCTTATTCCAGGGCTCCACTGAGCCTGGCCACTTCGCACGCGTGCTGCACCATTGCCCTTTGGGCGGTGAGCTCGCTGCTGGTGAGCAGGCCCTCCCATTGCTCCGCACTCGGGTTCTTATGTTTATGGAATGTGTAGTTATGCTTACATTCCCATGTTATGTGGTAAAGAGTTGGTATTTCTCCGCACCATGGGCAGGAGTTTCTGTATTGTGTCGGGTACATTTTACTTAGTATGTGTAGATTATAGAAAGTTCCGGTTTGTAGCCAACAAACTTGCTCCGAAACGAGCAGAAAAACTTGCTCCAACTCCGCCATTGGAATTCAACAATAGAAACTCATGGAAGTGATCACGTTCCTACCTATTTGAAGATCGAGGAAGTAGCCGTCTCTGTATCTACTGCCCTGCGTATAACAGACTGGACAATGTCCAGGTCGCTTATGAAAGACGAATGTAAAGAAGGCCACCAGTCATTCCTGGATAATCAGATTCAAAATGCACTGCAAGAGTCTATGTTCACCTTTCGGCCTTCTTCATTGTATGCACATTACGAAGGTGAATGGAAAGGCTTCGAGCGATTCGCCGACGAGCAGAAAGACGATACGGGAGCATCAAATGTATTCACAATCTGAGGGAGGCGAGGCGGATCCAAAAGAAAATCCAGCACCGCATCGATACATTACAATCTCAGAAGTGGAAATCCTTGTGCGAGTATTTGGATCCTCGCTTGCTCGCGAGCTTACGTCGACCCAATGGAATTCGGCAGACTCTAAAAACCAGCACCCTTGTTCCATGGATCCTGATCTGAAGCTCCGCCTTCCACATGGCTGAACAGGACGGGAGGTAATTCTCATCTGTCGCCTATGGCCTGGTACTATCACCTCACTGAGGTACTCTTACCTCATCTGAATGGCCACAAGTCCAGATTGTGAAGTTTGCGGGTGCAAAGAGACGACAGCGGACCTTCGGTGTGATTGTCCTCGTTTCAGTGCACAAAGTCCTCAGCACCACGTTCGACAGGATTGACAACCGTTCCCTTACGAAAGGCAGAATTCTTGGACCCTGGTTCCAGCCGACGTCGGCACGAACTGCTTTAAAAACGCTACTGTGCTTTTTAAAGGAAACGGACCTCACTGAAAAATACTATAGAATACGCTAACTGATGCGTTTCTTTTCCTTTTAATCATCTCTTGTTTTCTTATCTTTTCTGCCCTTACCCCATCCCCCTGTGCAGAGTAGTCAACCGGACACTTCATCTAGTTAACCTCTTTGCCTTTCACCTCTTGTTTTTCGTCCTTCCTTTATTGCGATGCTAAACGAATAATCGAGCGAGACCAGTGGGAAGAGGGGGAAGCGACATATTACCACTAGACAAGAAGTGCCTTATTTATTTCATGCGCTGCTATTTCATGTGAGCAACGATTACGTGCGTAACCCATTGGGCAGTACTGCAAGATGAACCTACCGTCACAGATTATCTGCCAAGCTTAAACTATACTTGTTTGCAGCATTCGCGTTTACGTTATTTCCAGGTGCTACGGGGCGGCGCGATAAACACAAACCTTCGCTAACCGCACTATTATAAAAGAAGATACTTAGAAATATCGATAACGCTTCGTATGACCATCCTTTGATTGCCCAATGGAAAATGCAACACGATGGATGCTAATAATGTGTGCTTATATCACGTCAACCACAAGTGACCAGCCTGTTGTTAAAAACAAAATGATTTTCTCCGTTCAGCTGGCCGGTATGAAAGTGAAAAATATTGAAACTACAGAAAAGAAAGCTAGTTTTAACATATCAGCTGCCGGATTTTGCGCAACCTATTGTTTATGTATAGATGAATAGTCACAAAAAGAAAATAAACAAAAAGGAATTCGCGTTTTCTTCTGTCACAGTTTTCTGTATCAGCTGTCATTTTGATAATCTGTTTCGCATTTTTGCTCGTTATTTGGAATTGCGGTATTTAGCGCGAAATGTTGGACACACACACACACTCACACACAAACACACAAATCAGTAAAGGACGAGTCCGACACAGATATTCTGAGCTTGTGTCTGTCCAGCATTTTGCCTTAACATACCGTAAAGTTAGAATGCAATACCAAATAGCCGAACAGCCAGTGCTTCGGAAATATATTAATGGGAAAGCATTATATGTCCCACGAGGTACAAAATACGACAATGATTAAGCGATGGTACCAAAAATGACCGACGGCACAAAGAGTAAGAACACGTCAAGAACTGCTCGGATCGACGTCAAATTTCTCAGGGAGGTTCAGGTAAGCAAAGTAAATTAATGGCTTTGACAAGAAAATTAGGTACGTTTCGGTCTGGGTGGGAATCAAGCCAGGGCTTCCGGGGCGCGAGACGAGCCCGCTTCCCCAACGCCACAGCGGCTCCACGGTTCTTGCTGACTAAAGGTGTGCCTACCGCGTAAAGTGACTTAAGGTGGAGTAAAGTGAATTAAGGTGAAGTAAAGTGAATGAAGGCGAATTAAAGTGGATATCAAGGTTGATTAAAGTTGACTAAGGTGGATTAAAGTTTATTAAGGCGGATTAATGTTGGTGCAAATTAGAGCAAGGTGGATTAAGGCAGAGCTGTGAAGGACACGTGACAGTGTATAGCGTCAGGTATCATGACCGTAACCAGTTATACAGATAGGTCAAAATGCTTTCGCAATCAAATCGCGTAAGGATAACTAAGTGACAGTTTTCTTGCTGGTTAAATGTATGTAAAAAGCTTTCACCGTGTTGCAGCGCAAACGATCTTCTCAAATCGTTGCTTTTGCTGCAGTGTTACTGCGCGAGTGATTGCCTGTTGGTATGCTTTGTGTAGAAGTTCAGAAGGTGACCGTGTGCTTACGCTGCAAACAGAATACAAGAAAGTGACGCGTTATCATGATTGGCCGTCACCCCACTGTGTAAAAAGTTGTATTTTTTATTTTTTAGAGAAAAGATCGTGTGAGGCTGGATTTTTCAGTCCTGTCTCATCGTCTCCTCCATCACTCTGAGATAGGAATAAATATCATTCTTTTCCTTGCTACGATTGTTCTTACTATTAATTGCGCTATCTGCTGACACTGGCGATATGGCATACATGAATAGATTACGAGTGTCAGAGATGCTAAAGAGCTCTAACCACGTTGCAATTAGACGTTCCTTAAACGTCTTGCGTCTAACGATGACGGTGATGATGCCATACGGAGTCAGCTGAAGCAAGATAGGGGTAATTGGACATCTCTGGGAGATGCGAATTCATTCTGCAGTGGGCATAAAATAGGCTAATGATGTTGACAAAGCTTACGTTTCGGAACCAGACTGCGAACGATAGATAACCGAGGCTAAAAGAGAACATCGTCTCAACGAGTCAACGAGAAGGGCTGCGGTTAACGGTTTCTTAACGAGCCGATAGGCAAATGCTTCGCTTTACGCTGCAGCGATCTGTGGTCTAAGTCACAAAAACTATGCATTTCACCCATTTGAGCTTAAGGGCCCAGTTTGAGAGAATTTAAATGAGTATTTATTTGTCTATTCTTTTCGTCCTTGGTGTGACGTAGTGACCAATGCACAACGGTCGGACAAGTTCTATAAAACCTTGTTGCCGAAAGCTCTATGGCAGGCAAGTTAGATGCTGGGCTATAGAGGACGGCACCCGTCTCTGGAACTGAGGAGAGCTGAAGTACATATGAGGCAGTCGAACGGCGCCGGCGCAGTAAAGGAAAAAAAAAACACACCAGCACTTCTTCGTTCTCGTTTCTTCTTTGCCGAACCCTTGTGACCGCCGCGCATTGGTCACTACATTCCATTAAGAAAAAAAAAAAACGCGAAGAAAAGGGTCACTCATTTCGTTTCTGTCCAGCATTCAAAAGATGAGCACGCTGTGCCCGAAGTCGTTGAGCTTTCACCGAGAACGACGCGCAAGCCATGACGAGCGCTGGTCAACGGTCCTCTGCGCGAGCAGCCGAAAGCGAAGCTTTCCTTCCCATCCGCGGACAAAGTGAGACACTTTCTCGCTTGTTTCTCCCTGATGTCGTAAGGGTTGAGCGCGACTCCAAGAACGGCGCGGGCTATAAGTCACAGCAGTTGAATCACGAAATGGCGCCACGCGCACATCTTTTCGGCAGAGACATACGAGAGAAGAACAGAGGTTGCCGGAGGAGGGACAGTGCTTCTGGCTGCAAGCCAGCCAGAATGGCAGGAAGAAAAAAAAAAAAAAAAACGCCGCGCCGTTATATGTTGCTGCGGCGGCGGAATTCCATTGCACACACACACGCAATACGCGTGCGGGAGCTTGACAGGAGATGTAGTGCGCGCGGATTCGTCCGCGCTGTGGCAGTCATTTCGAAAAGACACGGCACAGCCACGGGCACCAAAGTGCCGCCATCGCTTCGCGACGTCTTTTCTGGGGCACCGAATACGTGTACCGTACATTCGCATATGCGTAATACATGCGCCGCGAAAAGCTCGCTTTCGTCCATCTTTCCGGGGGACGACGAGACCTTTTCTTCTAAGTGCGTCGTCGTCGTCGTTTCGAGGCTCAGCGAGTGAGCGCGTACGGGAACCCCGCGAATGCGAATATATATATCTCGCGCGCGAATTCCCCCGAGAACTGCGCGCTTTCTCGCGAGAGCCCCCTCTTGACGCTGCGCGCGCACAAACACCACACACGGAAGGCGGTCGTCGACGCTTCAAGCGCGCGCTGCACGTAAAACAAGAGAGACGGTGCGGAGCGAATGTGTGCGTAGTGTAGCTACGCCTGCCGCTGTACGGCTGCTACATGTCAAGGATTTTATTAGCGTCGCTCCCGGGCACTGAAATCGGGGAGCGACTCGAGAGGCGCTCTCGGGCGAGAAGAGAACGACGCTCTTCGTCACCTCACAACCGGAAGAGGAGAAAAAGAAGGAAGACAGGAATTGGAGAAGGACGGCGAAGGGTTTAGGTTAGTTCGCCGCTCGCGACACTGACGCCGCCAACCCGCCTCTTTAGTGCGAAACTCCCTTTTTCTTGAACTCGCCCGCCGTAAACAGCAATGAACTCGGCTCTAACGAGTGTGAACGACGAAGCTTCTTAGTTCGAGTTACGCTGACGTTTTAGGAGGAAGGCGGCGCGAACGCTTGGGCGGAATTTCAAGAGGGAAAGTGTCTTTACTGAGACCCATCCTCCGAATGGCGCATGAATGGTGGCAAAAGCCCGCTCCATTGAAGACGACAGCGCGAGGACGCAGTGGGATATGTGGAGTAACGGAGCGACCGTATAGCATATGCGCACAAAGGAAGCGGTTGCCTTCGCCGGGATGGACGCGAGCGATGATGGAAGCGACGACTGCCGCACGCTTCCTTTTTCTGCGTGCTCTTGCTCTGTCATTGTCGTTTCACTGTCCGACTGTGCGTCTCATAAGCACATCGAAGGTGGCAGGTAGGCGACAGGCCGAAAGATTGCAGCAGTCACCTGTTCGTCTTCGAAAAAATCAAGCAACACATCGCAACAACAAAGCTCGCAAGAGAGAGAAAGGAAGGCAGATTAGAATACCGTTGTCGTAGCTCTCAACTAAAGCTTATTTTGATGAGAGAGAGAGAGAGAGAGAGAGAGAGAGAGAGAGAGAGAGAGAGAGAGAGAGAGAGAGAGAGAGAGAGAGAGAGAGAGAGGGGAGGGAGGGGAAAGGCAGGGAAGTTAACCACTGGCCAGTTTCCAGTCTGCAACCTTGCACTGTGTTGGGGGATGTAGCGGTTGTAAAGAGGACAGAGAGTGGCTGAATAAACAGTATCGCAGAATAACCGCGCACTATAAGCACGCGGCTTTTATTTCTCTGTTGAACTAATTATCAGAAATAAGAGCATGCGCAATTATTCTGTCTTTCATATTTTTGTCGATTATGGTTTGCGGCAACTACTGCAACACTAAAAGCTTTCGCGCTCTGTTTCGTAAGACGATTGCGGCAACAGCAAGAAGTCGGTGCAGTCGCGTACGTAGTAATGCGACAATTTTATTATTCCTCGTAATTGAACATTAACTTCTTCGTAGCCGCAACAGTCCTGATGGAAGACAGAAAGCCCACAAGTGGCCTAAAATGCTAATAATGGATGGCTTAATCACTAGGCCAACGTGCTCTAAATGCATTCGCGCTAAAGTGATCCCTGGATTTATGTGACGTTCGTCAGTCAGCTCCCATACCCTTTAGTTCTTTGCGCACACCAGCCACGTCACAAGAGGTTGCTTGGGGTCGTGCCCATTGATTTTTTTTTTTTTGCAAACACGTGCTGGCGGCTTCGATAAGAAAGAAAGAAAGAAAGAAAGAAAGAAAGAAAAAAATAAAGAAAAAAAAATGAATGAATGAATGAATGAATGAATGAATGAATGAATGAATGAATGAATGTCGCGTGGATGTTGTCTGTTCTTTCAAAGTTGTGCCGTTCTGACTAGAAATAAAAACGCTTTGACTGATAGTTGAATCAGCAAAAATTGATTGTGTCAGTTCTCAGTGTGTGAGCATTCCTTCCGTATCACTGTCAAAAAATAAAAAAGTAAAATAAAGAAAAGATAAACAAAGAAAAGGAGTGATCTTCATTTACATAGTGGTTAGGCCGCGCATAGAATCCAGCCACTTAGTGCCACATTATGTGTGTATATACATGAATACTCACGCCCTGTTTAAAATATGTCATTTGTTGTTAATGCCTGTGTTGTAATCTTCCTTCTCTCCTTATTTTCTGCGCTACACTTGCAAAATAAACAAATAAATGAATGAATGAATGAAAGAAAGAAAGAAACAAAGAAAGAAAAGAAAAGAAAGAAAGAAAGAAAGGAAGAAAGAAGGAATGAATGAATTTTGCGAGTAAGCAAAACGTTTATCGCCCACGCAGCATGGAAACGCGGAAGAACAGTAGCGAACATTTAAAAAAGTTCAAATTGTTTACAAATTCCTGGCGTTTTACGTGCCATAACCGCGATATAATTATGAGGCACGCCGTAGCGGGAAACTTCGGATTAATTTTGACCACCTGTTTTCTTCTTTTTTTTTACGTGTATCCAACGCACGGTCCACAGGCATTTTCTTTTTTTCATTTTTTGCATCTGGCGCCCTCCAAAACGCGGCCGCCACGGCCGGCATTTGATCCCGCGACCTCGTGCTTAGCAGCGCAACACCAACGCCACTACGTCACCACAGCGGGTAGCAAATATAAAGACTGAACAGCAAAAAGAAAGAGGTTTTGCAGGCCACTTGAAGAGTTCTCCGTTTCTCCCCAGTTTTCTCCATTTTTTCTCCCACTTGCCTTCGCGCCCTCCTGTGACGCCCGCATCATTAGCTCGGTCAAGCAGTCCCCATCCGGGCCAAAAAAAAGTTCACTTCGCGCGGATTCGCGGGCGCGCTCGAAATCTTAAAACGTACACTTCCAAGTCAATAAGTAATTCCTCCGCGAGCAGCTGGCGTACAGGACGCCAAGCGCGCCGCGCGATCGGTTTCATGTACTATCGACAAATAACAAACAGCGCGCCACACTGTTCGCCATGCTGCCTTGCAGGCGGTCGCTACGTTACTTATACTGTCTGAACAACGTCATTTTTAAACTCATATTTTGCTGCTCATACAAGATACAAAAGGAACGAAAAAGTCGTGTTACCGCGAAACAGCAGTCGCCGAACCCCCGAAAGTTCAATACTACTCATTCATTGCCCCGACCGTATAAGGCAAGTTAAGTTGTTGTGTGCTGCCCCCCTCCTATTTCTCTATTCTCTCTCTCTCTCTCATATACTGGGCTGCTTCGTAACCTAGTTTCCAACAATTTGCGAACTCGCGCGCCGCCTCGAGCGACAGCGGCTCGAACCGGCGCCGACTGCACTCGTAAGCGCGCCGTCCAATCGTGCTCCAAAACTTCTCAAAGCTGGCGCGCCACTACACCCTTCTTCGCAGAAAGAAAGGAAAAAAACAGAAAGACAAAAGCATTTACCTTCTGTTATCCTGCACCCACCCATACGTTCTCCGCCTGACTTGACTGCTAAACCGTAAGGGAAGACAGCTGGACGCAGGTCAGCCTGAGACGAAGGAACACTTCAGAAGGAGCTTAATGGAAAGAGAGAACAAGAGAGAGAGAAAAGAACAAGAAGAAAATGAGAAAATCTATATCGTGTTCGTCGTTTTTTTTTCCTCTCTTTTGTCGAGTTGCAGATAGCGGCGGGCCGCCAGAGACATGGTTGCAGCCCTTCTAGTTGCAGGAACCCAACCACACTGCCCCCGCTCGCTGCTAAATCGATTTCACTTCAATATTTTGAACTGCCTCGATCGCCTCCTCGGGGCCGCTATTTCGGTGGAGGGCCAGAGGAGAAGCGGAGGACGACATAGTCGGTAAACTTTGTGTCGGAGCCAAATCGATGGTCAGAAGAGGGCGCTTGGGGAAGGCGCACTTAGACGCACTGCCGTACATTTATATAGTGTAGTGCGAGCGTCAAAACGCACAAACGTTGTCGCCGCCGTTGGCAGTTGCGCTGACACGTGGCAGCGACCTTACTTGACTCGCGCGCCTGCAGCTCACAACAGAAAACAAATGACAAAAAATGCGGGTATACGTCCGACTATATTTATACCGGTGGCCAGGAAAACTGAGTGCGGCGGTTTATTGGGCTTGTCCCCCGTGTTCCCGCTCCGATCATAGGTATAGAGGAAGGCAATGAGAAAAAAAGACAGACAGACAGACAGACAGACAGACAGACAGACAGACAGACAGACAGACAGACAGACAGACAGACAGACAGACAGACAGACAGACAGACAGACAGACAGACAGACAGACAGACAGAGACAGACAGACAGACAGACAGACAGACAGACAGACAGACAGACAGACAGACAGACAGACAGACAGACAGACAGACAGACAGACAGATAGATAGATCCTTCGGAACCACTTGCAGAAGCGCACTGGTCCTGGCATAATCGAGGAAACGCGGAGTAAAATAAGAAACAAGGGCGATGAATAAGTGCGAAGGAAATTGCATGGGACGTTGGCAGGCGAATAAGATGTAAGGTGAAGCGGGGAGATGGAAGCGCTATCCCCGAGAGGTGATGGAGCACGCAGGAAGCGCTGACGATGCGAAAGCAGCGGGCTCATGCGCACGGTATGGCGACTACATCGCGCACGCTTGCGCCGCGCGGTAGTGTCTCGACAGGGAAGCAGGCGAGAGTTGGGGCGGCTCAGAAACGCCCACCTCTGTATGGCTGCGCGAGGTGCACCAACCAATACGGCCGCCCCCATCCACACAACCATGCCCAGACGACCGATGCCGTTTCGTCTTCCGAAGACGAAACGGCGAAGACTGAGTGGAGAGTTTCGGCCTGTCTGTGCTTCTTGCTCGCATCTCTCACTTGACTGTCTCGTGATCTGAACACAGCACGAGCCTACGCTTCGTAATATCGGCCACCTCTTGACGAGGTGCTTCCCGGCTTTGCGAAAACGAGGCATCCTTCTTATTCGCTTTAGCGGTACATATCTGATTTCCTCACCAACTAGCGTCACGGCGTCCTCTTTCCTATAACTGTGTGTATATATCGTATAGTTCGTTGCCTAATCCTATCTATTGTTTCTTTCATGCCCAGGTCCCGTATGGCTTTACTGCAGGGTTCAACTGAGAAAGCAGCTCGAATCTCTCCAGGCGCCGAAAACACGAAGGTTTTCATGGAAGTGCACCGGGTGCACCCGAGGTCACGGCACGCCCAACGTGATTAAGCCTTCTTTCTTTTTTCTCGCGCAGAGCAACTGGCGTGCGTTTCTCGCAACGTTGTCGCTACTCTCAACTGTGCCCAAGCCTCCGCACGACGCCGCGAGCCTTTACATAAACAGTAGCAGGTGTGCGTGAGATAACATGAACGAGGAACCGCGTTCTCGTATTTCGGAAGGTCTCCCCCTTCTTTCCCCTCCTGGATTAGTAATTAATTCCGCAGGGCGCCAGGATTTAGACACGCCAATGGCGCATGGTAGTCGGAGGGAGTTATAGGTCTTACAGGGAGTCACTGGAGAAAATGAGCCAGGACACTAAGGTGGGAGGGATGGGTGGGGGGACGAGAAGGGCAAAACAGGTGCGTCAGGGGAAACTGAGGACGCTGCTGCAACGGTTCGTGAAAAGAGAGAAAGAGACAGATAGATAGATAGATAGATAGATAGATAGATAGATAGATAGATAGATAGATAGAGAGAGAGAGATTGAATCCCGGAGAGATTTGCCTGGCGGCACTGCAAGTAGCATCCTACTCTAGATGGGTATGATGAGAAGTGAGATGAAACGCACAGTGCACGTCACAGACACATAGTATACATGTAACACACTCCCGACACACAGCATACACACTATAATTAAAGTGGGTTATTCTGACCAGTGCTTCCTCAGGAAGGTAAAAAAGAAAGTCATTGTTGCGAGGGAGAAAAGTGGTTCGTTTGAATAAGAGGAAAGCTTTACACTGCCTTCCGCAGGCACTCGAGCGAGCACGGCTCAGCGACACATCGCGTGGGACGCAGCGGCAGCGCTAGCGCGCGGTCACGTGGACGCAGCACAAAGGACTCGAAGGTTCCTTACTCACTCCCCTAACCTTTTCCGCTCTTTACTCCCTCTTTGTTCCGCCCTCTCATCGGCAACTGCCTCATTCTCCGTCTCCTCTAATTTTTTAGGAGGATAAGCAAGGAAAGTCAAACGAGAGAGCTCAGCTTTTGTGACGGTAGCCTCTTTGAAGATGGGAAGGCGGTGCTGCGCGCTGTTTCCCTTGCGTCAGGATTCGTTTGCCGAGCGCCGCAGGTGAGCGGGTCGTTAATTGGCACAAGCTCCCTTTTTTTCCCTTTTTCTTTCTTCGCAGAGCGCGGTGGCAGCGTTCGAAGCTCTCACCCACGTGGTGAAGCGCTCATAAATAATTTCGGGCAGAAACAGCGGAGCTAGCAGCTGTTCGATTAGCGCTGTTTGGACATCGCAATAAGGTTAATTTTTGCTTGCCCTAGTTGCAACGCGTAGAGAAAATAAACTTTCGTTCGAATTTGTATTTTTTCTTTACTCCTAGCATTCGTGCTGCAGGCAGTGGCGCATAACGGGCCACAGTGAGAACACACGGAGTTGCTCGCAGGCCGCGTTTGAAAGAAGCGTGCCTGCTTTGAAATGTTAGTGTCGTGCCCAATATGTGTGGGGGAAATGGGGAGGAGGGTTGGCATGAGCGCTTGCGCAGCTATATGCCACGGTATTATACGCGTGTGCGCTAAAGCCAGGATACGTATGGCAACGCGGTATATTGGCCTCGAGCTCCACCACTGGAAAAGTTGGCGCCACCGTCGGCGTGACGTGCTATTAGGGATCACGTGGACATAGCGGCCATGTCGGCTACTTCGAAAGCGCCGAAGCGAGCTGAAAACGAGAGTTTAAATTCCCTCGTACGCTGCGGTCCTCATTTAGTGGCGAGATTTTCCCGCTTCGAGTGTCTCCTTTACAACGATTGAAAGCACTAGAATAGGTAGTAGCTGCCTTTGAAGGCGCGCAACATGGTAGGCTACTGCTCGGTGCCGCAGTGCCGGCACCGAGCAGCAACCAAGCGGCAGCAAGCGAAGCCTCGCATTGGGACAAGCACGCACGCTCCCACTGCCGGGAGCGCTGGCGTTGTGACAGCGAGTGTTTGCAGGCATCCAGTGATATTTGTTCACGTTTGAGCGTACCATTTGACTGCGTTTGACTATTGCAAAATACGGTGCGTATTGTGCAATTCGTTTCTATCGATTTTGTTATTTTCTTATCGCCCCTCGCAACAAATGGCCGATGTCGGTAGTAACGCGTAAGTACGGCGTCCTGATAGCCAATGACGAACGACCAAAGAATGGGAAATAAAAAGAAGTTGCCGCAGGTTGAAGTAGCCAGAAAATGGGAAATCTACCGGGAGAAGGAATATACGTTTCAAATACTGGTTCAAGCAAAGATAAAAGGTGAAAGCGAAGGTTGGTTGTCAGAAATACGTTAGAAAAAGAAGGCCGCACCTAGAATAGTTTGGAACCACATAAACTTATTAGGCAGGGCGTCTCGAACAATATAACAACCTAGCCTAGACCAAGATGGAAACAAACTGAAAGGGGACGCGGCATTAAATTACATCAGGAAAATAACAGCGAATCTTTCCAAGGCAATGACGAGGTTTTACTTGAGGAAAAAAACAGCATGAAAGGCAACCAGGTGGAAAAGGAGCTGGTGCTGACAAATTTTAACTCCAAGAAAGCCGAAGAGAAAATTCCTAAGCGCACAGCCACAGGGCTAGACGAAGTTCTCGTTAGGCTGATTAATGAACTAGGTCCAAAAAGTAAGGAAGCTCTATTGAAAGCAGCAGAAAAAAGTTTAAAAGGTAGGCAAATACCAGACAGTTGGCGACAAAGTGGAATGAATTTAATTTATAAAGGTAAGGGAGAGAAGGATAGATTGACTCATTGAGACTGTTGACCATTAAATCGGTAATATACAGGTTAGCAATGCAAGCAATTAAATTAAAGCTCCAAGCAAGGACAGAGAATAATGGCATTTTGGGAGAACTTCATCAGAATGGCTCCAAAAAAAGGTAGGCGTCTGGATTATAACTTATTTGTCCTTATGAAGTCTATTGAAATGTGCAGAGCAGAAAAGAGACCGTTATCCGTGGCCTTTTTTGAAATTACAGGAGCTTATGACAACGTAGACCCCAACATTTTGTCGGATAGTTGGAAGGGGAAGGCTTGGGAGACGATTGTATACAGCTTTTGAGATATATTTACATAGAAAATACCGTTTGCGTTGAATGGGAAGGGATGAGGGGCGAGGAGAGAGTTGATATCAATAAGGAAGTGACGCAGGGATGCCCTTTATCACCACTGCTGTTTACGATGCACATGCTGAGGATCGAAAGGGCGCTTGAGGAAAGTAATATCGCAATAATAAAAAAAAAAGTTGCAGTTTCGCCCGAAAGGAGAAGCATCGATTGGAATAGCAAATTAGTGGACAGCTATGCGAAGTAAGGATGGCAATTTTATCGGCCGTATAAAGTAGCAAACATAGGCGTACTAATTAAGTTAACAAGCACGCTGTCACACAAGCAAATATGGACAAATCTCACTCGATGACCGCGGAAACTCGCTGTCAAAACGCTGCCACGAAGAAACGCCGCAGCAGCAGCAGCGAGCTAAGTGACAATCGTGCTGCAACGAAAAGCGAGTACCGAGAACGCAGAGCACACACAAACAACAAGTTTCCGACGCACCTACAGATTCTGCCCCCAAAGGAGATCGCTCTCAATATACGGCCGCGCTACCGCGCGCAGCCGCCACATGCGCAACTGCAGCAGGAGTAGAACGCCCCCCCCCCCCCCTCCTTCCCCCCCGGTGCCTCCCAACGATGGGTGCCTCGTACGCGACGGAAGAAGGCGCGCTTCCTCCCCGCTTTCGTCCCTCTCGCGCGGGCGAGATTGAGCCGCCATCGTCGGCTTCCCTCGCACGCTTTGACTTGCACATACAGCGTGCGAGTGAAAGTATTCTTTTTACGTCGTCGGCAATGCTTTAAACAAAATCGCCGCTAATAATTTTCCATCCATAAAATTGGTAGACTGCTCTCTTCAATGGGGTAACAGGATCCTCTTGCCTGCAATCTCTCTCCGACACATCCCTCAACTAAATATATCCATCTAGCATCGCGGGCGAAGCTCTTCCTCGATTGTTGACTTTCATCGTGAGTGAAATCTCGAAGATATTTGAAGAAGGCATCATTAACACTGCTCTTCGTGAAAGCGGTGCCCTTTAGTAACGGCGCATCTTAGCATAATGACGCCTTCTTCCGCTGCCGAACTTCGCCTAAGACAAAATCCAGGCCTGACTTCGAGGAATCTGTGGCTCCATTTTAGAATCAGGCGTCGTCTGTATGTTTCACCAATTCTTTCTATCTTTGTTGTCTATACATATATATAATACTCAGCTGGACGTTATGTTTGGGAAAGGGGAGGGTGTTTAAAGGCCAAAGGCCACTTTCATTTTTCCAAGAGATTTTTCTATCAAGAATGAAGACTTTGAACACGACAGCGCCTGACTCCGCAGTAAGAAGACCCCGTCGGTTACGCGCTCTCATTTTCCTAAATGACAGAAACCCACATATATTCTGAGAATTCTCGTCATCGAATATTGACTCGAGCGAAATGGCGTGCGTTTTTATTTTCTTTGCTCTATTATTTTGACTCCTATTCACGAATGTTCTATATAAGGACGCAGCGTGAATGACCTTACGGATAATACACCACGCGCATTTATTTTCATACACGAAAGAATATTAGAAATATCGACTGCGGCAGGTAGAGCACTTCCACTTCTTGAGCTGAGTTACTAATTTAGGCTACCACCGAAAATTCAACGCAGCTGTGCCACTCTTCTGCACAGACTTAGGCTAGGGGTAGCGCTTACGCGCGGATACGCGCACCTCATGCGATGCACTGAGTCTCCAGACTGTGAGTTGTGCAATGTAAATGAGATTATAGGTCATGTGCTTTGTGACTGCCCTAAGTACGTGGAAGAGCGTCAAAAGTTGAACAATGACCTTACGCGTCTCGACAACCCACCGTTGTCGGAGAACGTTATTTTAGGCCCTTGGCCAGACGCTCAATCGAGTTTCCTTGCCATCCAGGCGTTACTGAATTTTTTTAAAAAGTACGGGCCTGGACTGTAGGCTTAGAGCATGCCAAATTGCTTGCCATATGTTTTACATCCTCCTTCTCTCGTCATCGTCACCCATCGTGCGCCTCTTCCTTCCCTCTTCCTTTCCCTCTTTCCCTTCCCCCAACGCCGAGTAGCTGGCTAGAGGAATATACCTCAGGCCAACCTCTCTGCATTTCGTATCATTAAACCTCTCTCTCTCTCTCTCTCTCTCTCTCTCTCTCTCGAGTTACTACTCGAAGAGGTGGGCCTTACTGGCACGAGAAATCTGACTATTCGATTGAACAGCTATCATTTACGTTGAAGTTGATAACGCTGTGGCGCTTGCAAAATTGAAGCCTGTGTAATGTCTTGTAAAAGTCACTGACAAAAGAAGCCAACTTTTCAATCAATCAATCAATCAATCAATCAATCAATCAATCAATCAATCAATCAATCAATCAATCAATCAATCAATCAATCAATCAATCAATCAATCAATCAATCGTGTCAGCACTCAAGGTATCCCCATACTGTTGAAACAATAAGGCTATGAGGCACCTATTCTAAATTATAAGGCGAAGTAAACTATCATTGCACACGTCAATCAATCAAAATCCATTCCGTACGCCTTGTGGCACACAAATTTTGTCTTGTGACAAAATTTGGCGACAACTGTCACGAAATCGATGCTACGGTCGTTAGCATGGCCATCCTCAATTCCACAGTCTCAACTACAATAAAAATTGCACTGGCGCGCTTGGAAGTCATCGATGCTTAACGAAGGTGACAATCTGCGCCATAGTCCGATCAACAGAGGCTCCGCTGCACACAGTTATCAGATTTGTGACAGTATAAGCAGCCTTGTCGCATGTACCAAGTATTTCGTGCAGAATCGTAGTCATATCGTAACATAAGATTGAAAATTTATAAATTTGATAATTTCTTGAACATTTTACCCAATACACAACGGTGAAAGGTTTTACTAGCGCAATATAAATTTCAGGAGATTATCTTGAGAGTAGAATAAAATAAAAAAAATAAACGGGAAAGCCTACGGCGGCGAGTGTACGTCTTTACTAAGACGTCGTCTATCACTCGACAAAGTATCGTACGACATTTACGCGAATATGAATACAAGTGACTGAGCGCACCTATACGTGTTCGAACTGCATCCGCAGTGCGTGCTCTACTAAGGGGCTTAGAACTCTTGCGGGACACAGGCCTCAACAAGGCTATGACGTGCCTTTAGTTCGCTTACTGCAGTGCGATTCTTGTGGGCGTTTGTATGCATGCGCGTGTATGTTCATTTACTTTACTCACGCTGTCACCATCAGATATTACACCTAAATGTAGCACGCCAAAGCTTTAGATAAGTAACCTCCCTAGCCTCGCACTCTCTCTTTTTTCTCTCTCTCTCTGTCCAAGAGAGCGGAACAATTGCGAATCCAAGCGCGAACTAATATGTAAAAAGAAAGAATTCAAGAAAGCTTGCTGCTAATAAAAAAAAAATAAAGAACTTTTGCAGTTCTTGTAAACCCCTTTTCGTTTCTTAGGGCACGAGTTACTCTCTGCCGGGTGAGCGCTGTACACGGCCGCCCATTTAGGAACAATACCAAAAGCGCCCGCTCTGTTTCCTTGCTATGGTCAGCAGACGGTTACACAAAGAGCTTCCCGTAGATCGAGCTTGGCGTGTGGCGCGTGACCACTGTACGTACAGGGTTAAACATCGCTGGGCACTGGCGCCGCTTCTCGTCCTCCACGGAACGGTCGCGTCAGCGGTCGTGCTCTCGAAGATAAGCCTGTTTCGTGTCCTTCCGAGTTCCACACGCATGTGCCTCCCCCCCTCCCCCGTCTCTCTCTTTCTCTCTCTCTCTCTCCGCATCGCGCGGGCCGTCCGAAGTAGGCATCGATAACGGACTTAACGAGACTACCAGCGTTTGCACTTACGAGATGGACTCTCCGCGCCGAGCGAGCCGCAGCGTCAGCAGACCCCTTCGGACCATTGTTAAATTACAGGAGGCGACCCGAGGATGTATCCCCCCCCCCCCCCCCCCCGCTATTTTACTGCAGCGTAGGGAACTTAAGGCGCACTCATAATGGGGTCCAGAGACAGCGAAGTGCGGGACACCGCAGAACTGCACGAGTCCCCCACCGCAACAGCCAGGCGCTCCACCCATTAAGCTACAGACGCGTGTTCGCCGAAAAAAAGAAAAAAAAAAGATGTATGATTGTCTGGAGCAAGTACTAAAGCACACACAAAGACTGAGCTTTCATTTTGCATCTGCGGTAGCGTTGTGAATTAAGGCCGCGTAGGAGGACAAATAAGCTTTACCGCGAGTGTAGCTGGGCTGCAACGGCAATCATGAAACCTTATTATCGCCACAAGAGACATGCTAGTCTCATCATAAATAGAGCGTGAATGATGTCTCGAACGAACTGTGTATATGTATGTCTCTTTTGGAATGCTTTGGAACAACCAGGTTAAGATGGTGCCTGTAGAACCAGTGATCGCTCTCACAAAGCTCCAAGGTGATGCGAGTTGACAACTTAACTGCACTGCATTAATAATGGGGATACAGTAGCAACAACGATAATCGGGAATGTCGCGGCTAGAGCACAGTATATCTAGCGAGAGACACCTGAATGTTGCGTTATGTGCTATATCTCCGGGAATTTCCTCATTGGTCGTTGTTCGGGCGCCCACCACTCGCGGTAGCGATCGGCATAACAACGAGACGATATATTTCATACTTTAGCGTTAAGCACCTGCATGACCCGTCTTAAGTTGGTCTCTATATAGTTCGGCAACGCCAGATAAGCGAAGCGTACAGATCAACGCAGTAAAGCTCAGTCGCGACAACCTATAGAGCCGTCCAGTAGAACACCTTTCACTGGAACTTCACCACGTCAGCGAAATACGCCCTTGTCAGCTTCTCTCGAGGCCACAAAAATTTCTTGCTTTGTGTTTACTGATGGATAGCTTTGCTCTGAATCTGCTCTGTGTACAAACGTAAACAAAGGACGACGATGCAGCGGAGAGGGGACGCGGACCTCTTCGTACGCGTTTCGCTCTTTTTAAAAAATATTTTACATAGCACGGGATGGGAGCAGGGGCCCTATAACGTAAAACTATTCCAATATATTTCTATTCCAATCTCGTGACGTCAAATTTGCGTAACCGCCAACGCAAACACCGGGCGGTCACCCGCAGGGTTGTCAGAACAGACCAATCAAACGCCTTCCTCGTTCATGGGAGGTCATTTTTGTTTGCTTGAAAAACGAATACGATTGCCTACACTGAGCGGCTTGTCGTATCTAATTGGCTGACAAGAGGCGACGAGAACGCTTAAGGGGAGAGGGATTCGATGGGGCCGAGCCACTGCACTGAAAGTCGATAACCGGACGAAGAGGGTGGTGCCGGCGTCTACGATTGGTCGGCTTTCCCTTACTTAGCTTGCGGTGGCTGGTCGAAAATCGCGGCGGCATGCAACGGAAGCTCAAGAATGACGCTAAAACGGACTCTCAGCAAAGAAGAGTTAGCAGAATGAGAGGGTAAACGTGCCGAAAGTGCTCGAAAACGTTACACGGCCACGCAAAAAGCTTTATTATACGCAAATACACCCATGCTCTCCGGCAGGTGCGAGTAGCCAGTGTCTGAGCGATCGGCGGCAGCCATCTTCTATTCCTTTCGGAACGGGGCAGCCTGCGGCTATTCCGAAGAAAATTCAGTTTTGTTCGGCATATTAATGCATCTTTATCGCGTACACGTCACTTTGACGCGGTGAGTTCTTGCGGTTTTGTGACGTCGCGTGACAGGCAGGTGAAGTGGGTGCAGCCCGAAAACTTTTTACCAATAGCCGAGGGCTACTGGCGAAAAGGGGTCGAATCAGAAATAACTGTTTTTTCTTTTTTCTGTCAAATCATGCATAATCAGTGGGTACACATCATATCAGATGGGGAGGTATCGCGGTTGTTGTAACGTCGCGTGACAGACAGGTGAAGTGGGGGTGGTCGAAAAAGTTTTTGACCAATCGTGGAGGGCTGATAGCAGAATTGGAATAGAAAAGTTTGGAATAGTTTTACGTTATAGCGCCCCAGGACGAAGCAAATTTCACTGGTCGTTATGTAGCGCTCTCGGAGTGGACTCTTACGTAATTGATTGATCGCAAATCACTTTGTTGTACGAAATAACTGCAAGGAACTGCGGTTTTCATGTTTTGTCATTTCGCAGTTTTGACAGAGATTAATTAAGTTATGAAGCTGACCTGCCCGGTTGAACTCAAAGGGGGCTGTCCAGCGTTTTTCTTTTTTAGCACCGGCGACGTGCGAACATTCTACGCATGGGAGGAGCTCGGCCGTTGTTCCAAAGGCAGGTGTAGTTGATTACGTGCTAGTCGAGCACCGCTAATTTGTCACTACTTCATGAATTACGGGCCTCGCACGACGTTTACACAAGTCGGAAACGTCGATTTGATGACTTCTCGTCGTGTTTGACGAGAAGGGAAGAAAAAAAAAAAAAACAGGCGCAAACCCTGCAGTTGCCAACAAATAGCGGAGTTTCGCACTGGTGAAAACATTTTAGAGTCCGAAATACGTACGTCTCTGGGCTCGCACACACGACGCAGATTGTATGCGCGCGCAATAACGGTTCGTTTCGAGCAGGCGTCGGCTCATTGCGATAACAAAGGTACAGCGAAGACGGACGGCCCACCATTTACGTATATGCTGCTCAGGAACCAAATGCTTCGTCAGTCCAGCGTCTAATTTTACATCGTTTCGACGTACACGAGACAATTTACTGGAACACCGTAGCCACCGATCACTGGCTCAGAAGGCTGTGAAGGCACTTTTGTGCTTTCTGAGAACGTCTGGTTTATGCAAGCGCCTTTGACTCTGCCGTGCTTTCCGCGCACGTCTCTCTTTCTTTTTTTTCTATTCCCATTGTCCCTTCCCCCAGCCTAGGGTAGCAAACAGGTATTTTGACTGGTTAACATTCCTGACTTCCTTTTACCTATATATATATATATATATATATATTATATATATTATATATATATATATATATATACCCCACGCACACGAATGGGAAATAAAGAAGGAACGAGTTCGCTCCCCAACCTAGATTCCTTCCCTTGCGTTTCTTTCACTACACACGTGCATGCATTTGCCAGATTCACCACAGCGAGCACAATGACCGCCATTTAATAAACCCGCTCTAGTCACGTTAGGCGAAACGCTTTTATTACTACAGAAAAAAAAGACATAAAGAACGAAAGCTCGTTCAAACAAACAAACAAAAAAAAACAGAAACCCTAGAAAGCAATACGGTTCCTACATTTTGTTGCAGCGGCTAACGGCTTCCGCTGGCACGCTATCTCCCCTTTTTGTCTCTCCCCTTTCCCTCCACAATTGGCGCCACAGCCGAAAAGCCGCGCCCGCCATCAACGGCTCGCGCGATACGATTATGCGCGCGGAATGTGGGCTTTCCCCTCTCTTCCGCCGCACTCGCGCATTCACGTATCTGTTCTCTTACTTATTTTCGCAGCGCGAAATTCCTCTTGGACAGCGCCGGCACGCGTGCGCGAGGACGGAAGCTGCGGCGGGAATCGCTTCCGCCCGGCGCGCGTCGCGCATGCACCGGCTGGCGCAGAGTGCGGGGCGGAACACAAGGACCGGAAGCCGGGGAACAGAGGCGACAAATCGTTGTCCCTCCGCGAGCGTGCGACCCGACGCAGCGGTGTTTGCCTAATATTCCGAGTGGAGGACCGGCGAAAAACATCAAAGAAGGGATAGAAAGGGGGATGGGCTGGCTTCGTGTCGTCGCCATACTGGCCGCGCGCATTTATTTACCGCGCGGCCACGGCGGCCGCATTTCGATGGGGGCGAAATGCGAAAAAACCCGTGTACTTGGATTTAGGTGCACGCTAAAGAACCCCAGGTGGTTGAAATTTCCGGAGTCCTCCACTACGGCGTGCCTCATAATCAGAAAGTGGTTTTGGCACGTAAAACCCCATAATTTCATTTTTTTTATTTACCGCGCCTATCGGCTGATGTTTCTCGCGCTGCGGCTGACCTCAGACGCAGTACGAGGAACGGGAGTGGCGGACGGTGGAATAGATGACGGCGCTGCACAGAGAGCTCGTGACTGGTGCGCGGGCGTGTTTTTTCCCTCCGTTTCGCTTTAGACAGCCAGCTGTGACGTCACACACCCCTTGATTCTCTCCTTGACATGAAGACATTTCGTTTGGAGAGATTTCAAGTTCATTCATTCATCGACATACGCATCACGTCCGTTTCTTTTAAGAATGAACTGATACAAACTCGTCTAGCTCGCTACTCGCCCGAACTTCGTGTTGAATTAATTAAGTAATTAATAATTAATTAGTTAGTTACACCGCTCTTGATATGCTGGTTCGTTGTTCTGAGAACTGGTTTGACCTTCTGGCTCTGTGAACATTTACATTATAGTCTACTCCCTCGTCATTGGGTATTGCACTCACTATAGTCATCATTTCGAGTCCTTCGTGAGTATCCGAATGCGTGGTGTGGTATTAGACGCTAAGGTAGTAAATCGCAACGCGCATGGACGCTGTTGGTGAAGACGCTGGCGCCTTCTATTTCATTCAATGAAGTCCGAATAATCGCACTATATACAGATGTACGATATATGCCGCGGCACCTACGCAGGCACGTTAGCACTGCCTGGAGCAGCAGGCTCTACAATAAACGTGAAACACATTTCTACCCTGTAGTTTCAACACAACACCATATTCAACGAACATGTGGCACATTTGGGCTTGTCAGCAGAGCACACTGATCCGTCAGCACACTCTTCCGTCAAGGAAGCACATTCGTATAAATTCGAAGGACGTCAACGTTTTCAGAAGAGGAGGCACGTAATAAATTAAAACGAGACACTAACGTCCAGAAACTGCACAACAGGTTACGGGGGACGCCGTAGTGGAGGACTGTGGCTTGATGCTGACCATCCGGAGTTCTTTAGCGCGAGCCTGAACCTAAGCACTTTAGCGCTTCTGCATTTCGTCCCACCGAAACGCAGCCGCCGCGACCGGCGAACAAACCTGAGACCTCGCGTATCTCGGCAGCAGAAACGTCTTGTATAACCTCGAAAAAAAAAAAAAAAGAACACGCGAAATTTGTACAAAGTTTTCACATTCATGCCACATTGCAAGCCGATGTTATAAACGAGAATAGAAAAAAAAAAGGTTACCGTTTGGTACCGGCATTTGTGCCCAACTAGTGCGCACGCGTTTCGAATTCCAACTCAGATTAAGTTTCACTTCCTTTTTCTCTTCTCACTGACGCACGAGAATCAAGAATTCTCGCAAAAGAATAGAAAGAAGACGGTTCCTAAAAAAATGCTAAGTACTACGCGCACGCCATCTAAAGCAGCCTTTCACTACTTTTATGTCGTTGGCAGCCGAAGACATATACAGTCACTGAGTAACACTAGAAATAACCCATGCAAAAGGAGAGACAAGCGCGGACTAGAACGACACAGTATTTCCCGAAGAGGACTCGCCTGCTCCTGAAGGTTGCCTTTACTGCCTTCCATCTTGCAAAACTAAGTGCCGGAGGAAGGCCGAGTCGAAAACGCGCGCGCGCAGCACGGTTGAGCTGGGCCTATTGTACGTTACGAGCTCGCTGTCAACAAATGCGAGCCACGTGCACGTCACTACCAACGACGAACAAAGCGCAGCAGCAGCAGCGTCAAAGGACAAAGAGGGGGGGCGAAGCATAAACCGAAAATGCGAGCCCTCTGTGGCACCGTTCCTGTTCCCGAAACACTCCTCGGGGAGCAACTGCGCCTTTCCGCTGAGTGCACTTCTGTTGAAACCGCCGCCCTCCCCCCCCCCCCCCCCCCGCCCACATCCCAATCCCCTCCCCCCCCCCCCCGTCGCAAAAAGTATACTGCCCGCGCTAAAGTGAGGCTTCCTTTTCTGTGTTTCTAATTCCACCTCTTTTATGCGACCTTTCTAGGCGCACGTGCTTCGTCGCACTGATTTGTTGCACTGCGGGAAAGGCAAAAGAAAAAAAAAAAGCGCCACTTGCGTTCGATGTTTATTGGTGCGAGGAGTAATGTGTATGTGCTCGAAAAACAGCCCCGAGGCAAGAAGAGAAACGAGTCAAAAACAACGTGGCCATAAAAAGAAGAAGAAGAAAGTGGCAGGCTCGCTGGCCGAACTGCGCGTCGACGAAAATACCAGCGCCTTTGCGTAGCCCATGAAGGCTCGCGTTGTAGCATATGCTGATGTTAAGAGAGAGAGAGAGAAAAAAAAGAAAATATTCTGACCGGTTCTTTTGTGTGCGAGAGAAATTAGGACACAACTTGAAGGCGATCACCTCTCCTTTGATATTTGCTGAGCCTGAGCCCACGGGACGTCCACAGCGTGAGCGAAACGTCCACAGTGTGAGTGACGATTTGTTGTTTCCCAGCTACTTTGCATAAGGTAAGAAACAAAAAATAGAAAGAAAGCGTAGCCTAAGAACGGTTGAGTTAGCCTGACTTATATCGCTTTACAGAACCAAGTTGGTAAAACTGCTGTGCTTAACCTTGTAGTTTTCTTTTACGCTTTCTTTGTAAATATCCCAGTAACTTCTTGCTCCGTCGTTTCATTGTCTGATACTTTCACTGCCTTACCATCACCTTTCTTGTCTACCCCGTGTCTTGTCGCAGCAATTATTTGACGCTTGCTGCGTGCATTGTTAATTTTTTGTAGAATGACGTGTGTGTGTGTGTGTGTGTGTGTTTATGTATGTATGTATGTATGTATGTATGTATGTATGTATGTATGTATGTATGTATGTATGTATGTATGTATGTATGTATGTATGTATGTATGTATGTATGTATGTATGTACGTATGTATGTATGTATGTATGTATGTATGTTTACGCATTTCTTCCTCGCCTGTCAAGCGTCTTTCCCCCTCTTTCCCCCTCTTTGTCAAGCGCCGCTTCCCCCCTCTTCTTGTTCTACTTTGCTTGAGATGTTATTCCACACTTCCATTTCTCTTCGTTTAACGTCGTCCCTTTACTACGGCACCGCCCGGCAGACAGAGAGAGATAGTGAGAGAAAGCGTAATTTCTCTTTGCAAGACGCGAACTCCACGCACCTCCTTAAATCCAAGCAAATACACAAATACGGACGCATCTAAAGAGAGAGAGAGAGAGGGAGAGAGAGAGAGAGAGGGAGAGAGAGAGAGGGAGGGAGAGAGAGGGAGAGAGATGGCTGTGTGGCTACGTGCAGGACTGCGGGTGGCGGAGGATGAAGCGAGCGGGGTAGCAAGAAGACACAGCGGAAATTGCGCGCACCCAGTCGCGCGGCAAGCGTCACGCGGGCAGCTCCTCCTCCTGCTTGCGGTGCAGCGGCACGCAGCCGTCGCAATACGAAAGGGGTCGTAAGTCGTTGTTTCCGGTTTTGTGAGCGAATTTTACGAGCGGAAAAAAACCTGCGCTAGTCCCTAACTCCCCAAAAGCACGCCCGCCCGCCCAACCACTCTGCCCAAGAGAGAGAGAGAGGCAAAGAATCAACAGAGAGAGAAAAAAGAAACACCCCAGCTTTGCTGCTTGTGCCTACCGGGAGCAGCAGCTGCTGTGTCTCCCGTGCTGGTTTGTTCGCAGGCTTTTTCCGACTCTTTAAGGCGACGCCAGATGCCGTCCCGGCAGTGCGTTGATCCCCAAGAGTCACGAGGGGCCGCGGCAGAATTACACGAAGCCCCGTCATGACTCGTCCCAGGGCCCGGCAGCAAACAGGTATTCTTGTGGGCAAGCATACGGCAATGCTTCGCACAATTGAACAACACGACATAATTGGGAAACAAAAGCAACTGAACTAAAGTGTGCGGCGAGGCAAACGAGGCGCCGAACAACTACAGATCAAGGAGTTGAACCTACTATGCGGTGGCTAGCGATTGCAGGGCTAACTTGTGTTTACGTCGCCGATCTGTAAGAATGCTACGTGAACGACAAGTTCATTTTATACAGGGATGCACGTCCTGCGCTCAACACCGGTGAATTCAAAATGGCTCAGTTTGCTGCGCCGCCTCTGTCCGCAGCCATGTAATGTTACAGCCTTGCAGTCGACGAGAGCACTGCTTGGTGTCCTCGTCGACGGTCGCTCTCAATGGCTTCCCCATTTGGGCGGACTCCAAACATGTATCGTGCAGCTGCAGCGCGTGGCCATCTTCGAGACTCATTTAGGCAGGCAATGAACAATCGGGCATTCCGATCCCATCACCGCGGTTGAATCCAACCAGCAAATGCGAGCGCCACCGTGTCGACCTCACGTGATTGGCAAAAAGAAGGTGCGATGACGCGATTGGTCAGTTTCAGGGCCGCGCGACTATCCTCTACAAGAGGTCCACCGATCGGATCCGCCCCTCGTAGTTCGGCATATCAGCAGCGTACGCTCTATGCAATAAGCTCCCGACGCCTGAAATATCACGAAGCAATAAAACCTTCGCGGCAGCTCTGTAATGTAATTGATACATTTCTCGTATTGTGGCTCACGTCAATGCTACAGCACGTCTACATTACTCTAAGACTTCTATATACAAAGTGTGCTGCCGACTGCTACGCCGCTACTCAGAAGGAAGAGAAAAGGCAGGGGCGCAGAGTCAAACCCCAGAAAAAGAAAGGAGAAGAAGACCCGAGCTTACAGACGTTCCCGGTCGTGATTGCAAATTCAGCTCTAACGGTTACTACATGCCTCGTTTTGTTTTTCTTGCTGGCACACAGAAAGAAAAAGGAAGAAGAAGAAAAGAAAAGCGCCACCACCACCAACAACAACAACTCGCCGATACGACGAGTTGTTTTGTTTCGCATGCAAGGCTCGCTCGTCTTGCGGTGCGCACGGTCACTAACACGCGGAAAGACAACGAACGCACGCTCCACGGGATGGCAGACGCGGCGGCACCACTCGCGCGGCTCGCATACGCAATGCGCGCGAACGCCACTGCGTACACGCGTCGCGTGCACAGCGTGTATAGCCGCCGGTGCGTGGCGGTGGCAGTCGGAAACAACGCACGCGCCGCCATCGCGCATGCAGCGCGCATTTTTTTTTGCGCGCGGACGAGAGGCGCGCAGGCCGCGCACACACTGCCGCCGCACACGGCACGGATGAATCCACGGAGACGCGCGTACATAAGGAAACGCTCGAGGCATCGCGGGTGGTGGGAGAATGGCCGAAACGCGGGGAAGACGCGCGGAGCGAGATATGAATGCGCGCGCGCCGAGCGTGCGTGGCTATAGGATTTCGACAGCGCGGGATGCGCGCGGGAGCGCACACGATGCGTGCGCTTCGCAAACACGCTGCGTGCGGCGCCTCTCTCGCCTCCGCGCTTGGTCGAAGCAGCAGCGGTAGGGGGAACAACGCGAAAAAATGCTCTACGGAATTGGACAGGACAAGAAGAGACATGCAGAGATGAAGCTTGCGTTCAGAAGGGAACGCATTAAGGAAACACATTGCAGTATATGCGACGCGAACTTCCATAAACAAAGGCCTCGAGTTTTCTTTCCATCGGTGGGCACGCGAACGTCGAAGCGAAACGAGAAAGAAAGAAAGAAAAACAAGGCAGAAGAGCCACGGAGTCGGAAACGGGCACTCGATGATAACGAGCAGAGGCGGCGTGCAGGGAGTCGACAAACACTTATTCGCTCGGGGCATTGTTGACTACTTCCGGCATGCCCTTGCAAAAAAGTAAGCGAACCGAAATGCTAGCTTGAGCAGCGGGCAACGCAATTCGAATGCCCTTCTTGCCCCCCTCCCCGCTCTTTACTTCCATCTCCCGTTTAAGTGAGCTAGCCACGCGCTCCGAAGGATAGTTGCGGGAAAGAACGCGAGCCGCTCCTCTGGAGAGCAAAAGCGCAAAAACTGTCGTCTATAAACCAGCGCCGGCTAGGAGACGCCACGCCAGTTTGACGCCAGACGCCAGTTTGAGTGCGCAGCTAAAATATGCTGAGGTCACCCGATGGGGAGACCACGAAAACGGTACGTCATTTTGCACAATAATATGAACGTCCGCTTTGGCTCTATATATGCGTCCAGCCAAGCCCTGGTCACACCCATGAGCGTTGGAGAAGCGCCTGCGCTCATACGTTCTATAGCACGCCGGTTCCCAATGGGGCCAGAATCTGGACACGCGTATACCACGAGATGAGCGGTGAAAGTGATGACGGCAAATCGCAGCACGTGCTACGGAAACCTCTGCTCGCTAGGCTGCATGTTACGGCGCTGGTTGCCTGTAGACTACAGAAACTTCTTTACTCTCGCACCAGCGTTAGGAGGAAGCGCACTTATTCTCTATCCCTGGTGTCATCTGCTGGCGCGGCATGTACAGTGATCGCGGATGTTAGGGCGGGGTAGCTGACGACAAAGACAGCACGAGCAAACATTAGCAGGAAGCGCGCTTAAAATAAGAGGCTAAACGGTATCGCGGCCTTCCGTCCTGCCGATTCTCGATGTGCACGACAAAATTAGCCTCAATTTCTTAACTGTATCTCTGGACGCCCAGCGCGAATGTAACCCCCGTTTTCATTTATCTACAGTTAAACCAAAACAACAACAACAACAACAACAACAACAACAACAACAACAACAACAACAACGACGACGACGACGACGACGACGACGACGACGACGACGACGACAACGACGACGACGAAGATGAAGGTCTGAAGGGCACGGACGGACAAAAACGAGAGTGTTCGCCGTAACGTAATCCCCATCACCCTGAGGTCACATGCGGCACTGTACTTAAGAATAGAAAGTAAGCAAAAGGGATACCCCCGTGAGCCCTAGCGTTCTCACGCACACGAACTGAACGGCTTCATAAGTCAATATATCACATTTCTGCCGCCCTTCTCCCCACTGCGAAACACGCCCATCGTTAGCGCCCAGGAGATTGCACATAGACGGTCGCTCGAGCAAATTCCCCCAGGACTCGAACAAAAAGTTTCTCCGAGCCCTTCGACATCACCGGATCATTATGCTAACCCCTTCGCTCCATTTTCTGTCTTTCTTATTATTTCTTTTTGCTCTCGAAAATTTAGCTTATCCTCAGTCAGCATCTTCTAGCACGTCCCTTAACATTTCTTCATTTACGCCGACGTGCTAGGGCGGAGCTCTTCTTTTGCACGCTCATAAGGTTTCGCTAGCGCGCGCTTTCGCGTACACAAAAGGTTCAGGAGTCAGCGGGCGGGTGGGAGAGAAAGGTGCTTAGCAATGAAAGCTGGAAAGAAACGTAAACAAAGAAGCATGTTGTACAAGTAAAATCGAAAGGGAAAAGAGCGAATCGAGATTCCGGGGAGCGGGCGGCTATATGGGAAACAAGGTCTCGGCTGTTCGGCTGCCGCGGTGTATGCCCCTCCCCTTAGCACGCGCGCCCGGCGGCAAAGCCACCGCCGTGGCAAGAGCGCGATAATGCCTCGTTCGTCTTCATTTTCCTCTTTCGCAAAGTGGTTCCATTTGCACGCAGATCGCTCGTCCTCGACCTCAGGCCTCAATCTTTCCTCTCTTTTATCCTCTCCTCACCTCTCACTTTCCTTCGGAGCCTTTTCTTGCTCTCGACGCACTTTCTTTTTTTTTTTTCGCCACCCTGCTCGGCATGCAAGCGACGACGTGAAGACGCCTTCTCAGCCGCCAACCGCCCTTCCTCGTTTCCGCACAGCTTCTTTTTTTGTGTGTTTGTGCGTGTGACCCTATGTCACCACCTTCTGTTCACTTACACTAGCGTTTCCGGCACGCTGCACTTAACCTCAAAATACCCTTCACTCAGAGAGTTTTTTTTTTTCTCTCAACGCTCCATTACCCACTTTCTAATTACTCTTCGTGTCACTTCACCTATTCGCAGAACGTCCTCAAGCGCGTTCTACGCGAGAACGATCTGGGTATGTTCCTCGATTTTTCTGCACGCGAATTCACGCTGCGTCATCTCCGGGATGAGCTAGGCCCCGAATCAGCGACCTTCTGCAATGTTCTCTTCCGCGTTGTTGGGGCGTGCTCAGTCAATGGCGGCAGCACAACAAACTCATAGTATTTGGAAGAAAAACAAGAAGGATATTATCACGATTACGGTGGACAAGCGCCGAACTCTTGACACGTACGTACTGAACAGCCAAAAGCTTTCAAGACTGTTGACGCGAGAGCGGGTGCCACTCGGTGCAGGTAGAGCCCTCTGGCGAGCCGCTGGCGAACTCTCGTAGTCTGTTGGTTCAGCCCGAGTGTTCAGCTCCACAAACACGCTGGCGTCTCGTCTATCAGCCTCACTGCCTCACGGCATCTGCAAATGATGGGCCCTGTGTTGCGCTACAGCGCAGTCTACGCGGTAAAATAATTTGCACCGTTAAAAATGAACACGGGTGTTTATTGGTATGTAACTAACACCTTTACACCCTTTTTTGGGTGTATACTCTTAAACAAAATGACACCCTTTGGGTCATATCTTTCCACTCAACAGTAACCGTCATCTGTCTTGAACGCATTTCCTTTCTTTAACGCTGAGAGCCCGGTACTTCCAATTAAATTAAAAATTAAATTATGGGGTTTTACGTGCCAAAACCACTTTATGATTATGAGGCACACCGTAGTGGAGGACTCCGGAAATTTCGACCACCTGGTGTTCTTTAACGTGCACCTAAATCTAAGTACACGGGTGTTTTCGCATTTCGCCCCCATCGAAATGCGGCCGCCGTGGCCGGGATTCGAACCCGCGACCTCGTGCTCAGCAGCCCAACACCATAGCCACTGAACAACCACGGCGGGTCGGTACTTCCAAGTCACGAACGGCATGCGGGTTATCAGCATGACAGAGCATTATGACAAGAAAGCAGCGAGCGCAGCGTTTTTAAGAAAGGAAACGCAACCAAGGCAGGTGAAGATTATCGTTGTGCTGCAAGATAAGACCCAAAGGATGTACATTTGCTTAAGAGTGTAAGGGGGTGAGTTATAGACCGGCGTAAAGGTGTCAGTTATCCACCGAGGTACTCCCGTATTCACTCTGAAGGGTGTCATTTATTTTGTAGCGTAGCCGCAGTCACGAAAGAATGGAGAGTTGACGATGCAAACGAGAAGCGAACAAGAAGGCGTTTATGAACGTTGACAAGATGCATATGTGTATGCTAAATGTAGAGGCAGGATAAGCTTGGTGAATGCGCACCGTGAGCTCGTTCGTATACACGACGCAGCGGTCGCACTGCACATTTCACAACACCGTGCAGTCTCACGCGCATGCGCATTGAATCACGGTCTGCCTGTACGCTGTAGCGGACGACGCGCGAACGCGACCAGGCAGCACATCCTCTAAAGCGACAAACAACAAGATTGCGCTAGTCACTCGCCAGAGCGCTCCGCCTGTACCGAGCGCGACATTTCCAAGCTCCCGTGTTCACGGTCATAAAGCTTGCGACTGTGTAATGGACTCTCACTTCTGTTGTTGGTGCTCCGCTGACTTGAGCTTAGTTTCAGAAACTGCACAATGTGTATTTTTCTTTCTGTGCGTTTCTTTTAATGTTTACCTTGGGGGGGTTTGTTCCCGCACGTTTCCGAAAGCTGCTTTACATTGCCGGAATGCTGTCATATTAGCTCACGCTATCACCCTTTATTCTTTCGTGGACACGTCGGTGACCAAATAGTTGGCAGCATTTCTAGTTACAAACAAACAAACAAACAAACAAACAAACAAACAAACAAACAAACAAACAAACAAACAAACAAACAAATCAATCGAGCCTCAGTATAGTACTACCCTGAAAAAACAGCGCGCTCGGTGCGTCTTCCGAAGTATTAGCGAAGCGTCTCGGAATCCAATACCTCTTCGCACCGATTGCGTTTACGTTGAATCAGATGTGCGTAAAGCCCACATATTTCTATACATTGGACATGGCACATCTACATGCTACTATTCGTTTATGCGGCACCTGTACTTCTTTCTCTTTTCCGTTATTCATCTAACTAGCAATGTATCCGGAGTACAGCAAATGGACCGGGGAACACCTGACTGACGCCAGCTATGCCGAAAAGCGCGCAAGACCTAGCTGTTGTATCGTCCTGGTGGTGTTGTGTCGCCTTCGTGCATAGCGAAATTCTGGTTGTTGTGTTGGAAATAGCTTTTTCTAAACACAATCGGTTTCCGCTGGCGACTCCTGTCGCTCGCTTCCAATAATAAATTCATCATCATCATCATTATTATTATCATCATCATCATCGTCGTCGTCGTCGTCGTTGTTGTAAACTCATATAAATGCCACACATACACAGACAGAAAAAAAAACGCAAACTTGCAATTTTCTTCTAGTAGGGACCCTATGTCCACTAACTTCAAGAGGAGAAAAAGAGGCGAGGGAGGCACACCAGCATCCACACATCACACGCAGGGTATAAGCACCACAGACGAGAGTCGAGTGCCGAGTAGCCTACCGGGATTCCAACCCAAATTTGTGAAGCCCCGTATCGCGTTGAAGCCCGACCTTTCGGTAATTAAAAAAAATAATAAGAAGAAAGGTAATGAAGCCCAGTTCGAGAACTGTCGGGCTCCTGGAGCTTGCTCAACAGTACAACGCGAAAAATGGGGTAATTACGCTATGCAGATATTATTTTTGTAACAATACAGGGAAAGTCACGCAGGCGGAGATTTTGCACGTGCGTTAGCGCGCAAAGTAGAAGGGCAGCGTTTGGCCGCGCTTCAGCCAAGGGCCAACAACCCTTGGCTGAAACCTAGGCGGGATCCAGGCCCACCCCACCAAATCGCAGATCACTGAATAAAGCTTTTTGAATGAATGAACACTCAGTGGCGTGTTTTGTATTATTCTGCTGTTTTAAGTAGGATATTTATCTCTTATATTCTCCAGCTTAAGCTAACGCGGATGAGAATGTGAGACTTTTCTCAGGGGCGCTCTTGCTTGTGCGTGATTTGCACGACTACGTAGCTCTTCCTTGGTTACCAAAGAAAGTTGTCCGCAAGTGTGGAGATCGAATAAAGTTGCAGAAGATCAGCTTGCCTTGCACACACCTTGACAAGCTGTTTTTTTAGTTTTCTGTCGCGAACAGTTGATTTCATGTACGGAATTTTACCGGAGTATACGCGAGAGTGCAATGAACGAGCTTACGAAGCGACGGCTAGGACGTATAGAAAGAAGGCAGGATCCAGCGAGAGAGAGAGAGAGAGAGAGAGAGAGAGACGAAGAGGGGAAGGGAGGGCGATTAACCAAGGACGTGTCCGGTTGGCTACCCTACACTTGGAGAGGGGGAAAGGGAAGAACGGATAAGGAGAGAAAAGAAAAATAATAGTCACCCATTCACGGTCAGTCGCAGCGGAATCTCCACTGTCACAAGCGTTCATACAATCTAGTGTCCTTCAAAAAACGCAAACAGGCCACAAAAGCAGGATCCAGAGAACCGGATACTCCAATATAGCAAACGGCGTGTACTGTTACGACATCCCACCGCTGCCACCACTGTTACGACTTTGCACCGCTGCCACCACTATTACGACTTTGAGGTGGTCCCGTAGCGCTCGTCACCCGTTTCGTGACAGAGCGTTGGTAGCGAAGACTCCGAGTCAGGCGTCGGTGAGAATAACAAAAGGGACTTTATACACTATATACAGGTCATTATACAGGACATGAAGGGATCGGCACTGGGGCCGAGAGCTCACAGCAAACGCGACTGTTCCCGCACGGCGACGTCCGGCTAAAACGCGTGACACATCTCACTCCAGTCGAGAGCGGCACTCTGCTCCCGGTGGGTCGGCGGATCCGGTTTTTCAGGCGGCCGCGTCGCGGCTTTATAATCCCCGAGAAACCATTGTCACTCAAACGGCCCAATACAAAGCCAGCACTCGACGGTCGTCCGAGAGGTCCAACCAGCGACCGCGCTGGCCACCCCGTTCAAAGTTGGCGGGCGCGGTGACCTCCCGGCAAAGGGAGGTACGGCGCCGGGCTGTCTGGCACTTGGTGGCACGTTTGGACATGTTGCTCGCCGACACTTCTTCGCAGGACGCCGCTGCCTGACGGCTCAGCATCTTGACTTGTCAAGGGAGAATTAGGGCGCTGTGCCTTTCGGCGCAGCCCCGGGTTTGTCCAAAGGGCGCTCGCAGGATAAATTCTGCATCTTGTGAATTCGGAATCCGGGCTGGTGGTAATGGCAGAACAGTACCGAGGTGGAAGGACAGCTCGCCATGTGGATGTTATAACCCCCGGAAATGTGTCGCGTGCTTTTCAATTTTCATAATTTCACCGAATTCTCGCCACGCCAGTTTTTATATCAGCCTGCCTAGTACGACTGTACAGAGTATACTTCTGAAAACACGGTTAAAACCACCTCAGAAAACTTTTGCGATACTTAATTTGCTCACGTCGTGGCGTTTCGCGACAAGCAAGACCTGTGAAAAGTGGGGCTACATCCAAGCTGTCCATGGTCCGGGATTCATGGTCCACACCACATATCCCTGTTGGACTTCATCAAGCACAATAAAATATACAGGTACATATATCTGGCATGCATCGAAAATTCTATATTGCAGGGCAAACTCTCTCCTCCCCTCCACCCCCTCCCCTCAAAAAGTTGTTTGTCATTAGTTTAGTTATGTCTGTTGTGACTGTAGTTCGTAAACAAGGCTGTTGGTATTATTACCGCAACGTGGTCCTATTACCTCTACGTGAAGCTACATCACGCATTGGGAGTGCGTAAGCACGCAGTGTTTGATGTGAAAAGAAAAGGCGGGGGGGGGGGGGGGGGGGGCAGGACAGTTGTGGACAAAATAAACGATTTTTCGACCAATTTCCTTTTTTCAAGGAGAAAGAAACTAAGTTCTGTTTCGGCTTAGGGTGGCGTTAGGGCAGGTAGTCTGCCAAACCCATCGACTGCTACTTCAGGTTGTAGGAATGAAGGAAAATGGGTTTATTGGCTTAGTTACACGGCTTCAGTTACGGAAGCCCACTCCATGCAGGAGCAAGTTAAACGTCCGAGTTCGAATCACGACCCTTTGTCCTCTGCTCGAACAGTCTCCATTTTTGATACCGTCGTCTTCCCTAGGCGAGACGACTATTGAATCTTCAGACTGTCCAGCAGCAAATCACAATAATCGAATCTGTTGCAATACCACGCCCATGCTCACAACACACCGCAGTAATCTCGCCTTCGAAGCACGATGGTATGGAATATGCGGCAGGAAGGCAACCTGCGAATCCAAGGCCACCATCGTTGTTTGGTAGCATTGAATGGGGGGTCCCCCTTTCATCCTTAGTTCAGATTGTCAGGTAATGGTGGGGTTGGTGGCCTTTCGTGGACGCATGTAGAGTCGATTTCCACGCTGCGTTGACCTCTGGATTGGTGTTGATGGATGGGTGGCGGTTTGCCTCGTGGCAAACGTCTAATTAACTGCGAATCCCAGGTCGCCTTCGTTTTTGGTAGCACTGGATGCCCCCCCCCCCCCCCCATTTTTTTTTCCTTTCTTAGCTCGGGCTGCCAGGCAATAGCGGGGTTGTGGCCTTCTTTGCGACCCGTCAAGAGTTGGTGTTCACGTTGCGTTGGCGTCTGGATAGGCGCTGATGGATGGGCGGATGTTTGCCTTGTGGCAAACGTCCAGTTAACGCCTTTGTGGTGTTCAGACGTAACAGTACGAACGACAAGACTCAACCGATCAACATAGAGGTTCATCATTTCTCTGGCCGACATTAATGGCCCGCCGCACATGCCCTTAGAACTTGTGAGGTCTTTCGATTTATACCGTGCCTGCTATACGCTCTTTGCAAGAAGTGTGCAGGGCCGTGGACGGGTCCATGTCCCGAAGGATCAACAAGAACGTTGGTTGGAAAGTGCGCTAGACCACAAACTCCTGGTCTGATGAAAACACCCCGTTCAGCAGCATCCGCCCTTTAAAAAAGAAGCACTACCAGCCAGTTGCCGTGCACGAAAGAGAGCTTTTATTTGCCAAAAGTCAGACTCGAGCGGGTACAAATTATCGCCTGTTAGTTTGCACCAGGGAAGAAGAGCAAGAAAATACAGATGAATGACGACGAAGATGAGAGAAAGGGGATGTGCGTTTATGTGCCCTGCACAAGCCGCATCTACCGGGTCCCGCAGGACCGAGACCACGAGTGCGGAATGAAACGCGCACAGCATAATTTCATCGGAACACGTCTCGCTCATTAGGAGATTCACCTTATACGCGTTGATCCACCGACGTGTACCTAACAACAGCCGTCTTTTGCGTTAGGAAAGTAGATCGTAAACAGAGAGCGCTGTAGTTGCGATACATTAGCCCTTCCATGCCTTCTGCAACTGGTCTGCACTCGAAACGGAATCACACGACAGACCCGAACATTCGCCAGGGTAGGAATAAAAAAAAGACACTTTGTGTTCTTTCTTTCCCCCTTTTTTCCTTTTTTTCGTTTTTCGATCGCATTTTTTGTTTTGATGAGGGTGTGTTGGGGAACAAAATTAAAGCAGAAGAAAAATTCCTGTCATTCGCAACAGCAAAGCGTCGGCTTAATGGGCTTGCTCCGATCTACTTTTTTTTTTCGATGCCGTTCATTTAGGCGCATTTGTTATTGATTTTCTTCCCCCGGAATGGGAGCGCGCGCGGCGGAACTGTCACAGAATTAACGGTGACGACCGGCGGCGAAAGATAATTAATTCGCGTCTCTAATTCGGGGGTGCCTCCGTTGCTCGGCGCCACATGGGGAAGCGAGAGCGGCTATTACGGACACCGTTCTAAGCGCGCGGAAGCCGAAGCCGACGCGAGTCTGTATCGACTGCTGCGACACGCAATGACGATAGATGGACATGCGGGTGGCGTTATTGTTCTTCGCGGCCTGGTGGCCTTTTGTCGAGAGCGTCAGCAGTGGAACGACCCCTTCTTTTGTTGGCACCTCGTTCATTTCTCGGCACGCATCACGGCTATAGTTGAGCAAATTCGAGAGTGCGTCGTCCTTCTCGACGAACTTCCTCGCTCGTATCTTTTTTTTTTTCTTTTCAGGAAAGTTGCAGAACTTTTCTTTTCTTTCTGGTTCGAAAGACAAATTCAGCAGAAAGAAAGAAAGAGAAAAATGACAGAAAGCGACAATCATGACAAAATATGCCCCGGGAGGGCTGGGGAAAGGGAGATGAGAATTACATTGTTAACAGCGTCACAATCAAGCAAGAACATATGGACAGGGCTGGATCGCGAATCGTCGAGCTCGGAATCGTCGAGCTCAAAGCGAACCGCAGATAACCTTGCGAGTTGATTAAGAATGATCTAGGGGTAGAGGGGTGGGTGGATGGGTACATGTTAGCGTAGAGGTTTGAACCGTTTCTCCCAGCAACATATTCTAATCAAGAGTAATGACAACAAAAAAACATTTGCAGCTTTGAATCGTCAGGTAGTCTCTGGCAGTCGGTTAGTCAATTTTTGATATCTGTGGATAGATACTTTACAAACACGCCTGTTTTTGCAGCGCAGCCGGGGACGACAGCCAATCCAGATTCGAAAGCAAGCATCTCTGCCGGATGATGGGCAGAGATGCTTCCCGATTAACGGTTGCAACAGCACGAAATAATTTCAGTTTTTTCCCCCTCGGCTTGGTCAGGTTTGTAAGAAGAACCCAGCTATTGTTGCCAGGGCGTAGCGTCAACATGGTTATTGACAACTTAGGGCTGGAGTCAGCATAGAAAGCCCGATACCAATGATTGAGTAGGAAGAGGGCTGCCACGCGGAGAGGGAGAGAGACGAAACTTTAATGTCCACTGGTGTGGGCCGAGTGTATGTGACGCGGCGCGCGCTCGTCCCTCAAAGAGTGCACGAAAAAACAACTTGTACATCTCAGGATATGCATATGCATGTATCAATAGCTTACTTTACGAGGCGATTACGATGCTGCTGATCCATACGAAGTATAAAGATGGTCGTCCGAGCCCCAATTGATTTGATATGACACGCCGAAAGGCAAGCCGTTCCGCGACCAACGAAATACGCTAATCGCTGCAAGCGGCGATGTCGCAACCCCGCGAATCTCGAGTTATTGAATGGATAACACTCCGCAAAACTGCGTGCTTCAGCAATCATTTATGGGTTGGCGACTCAACTCTGCCCGTGGTTTCGAGTAGTTGAAAAGTAGCAACAGAAGAAAGGCGCTTCAGAGAAGCATAATAAAAAACATTACACGCTCATGTAGTGCTCGGCCGTGCATAGCACTCTGCGCAAACTGCAGGCGCCGGTACACGCGTTAACGCCCGCTCTGGCATGCGCACTATGCCGTCAGCACGTGTTAACGAGGTCGTATACCGGCGAGACACGCATAGCGAGCGTAGCTTTAGGCGAAGCCATACTCGAGAGCCGAGCCTAATTAAGGCCGGGCCCGACGACGGAGGGTCACACGAGGGCGCCAGCGCGCCGGGGTGTGCGGCGCGCCGAGACGGATGCTCTAGGAGTATACAAGCTATACAGGGTGGAGACTGGGCGCGCAGCCGACCAGAGGGGACCGCATACATCGTCCGGGGTGGACTGAACGAACTCTCATCTCGTTCCTTCACTTGGGTAAGCAAGCCAGTCGCGGTGAAACTTGACCACCATTCAAATTAAATTACGCTCTTTTTTCGGGCCAGAACGCCGATCTGATCACGAGGCACGCGTGGACTCAGGATTAATTTCGCCCGCCTAAGTCTCTCCAACGCGTACGTAAACCTGTAAGTACGCGGGCGTTCTTGCAATTCGCCCTCATCGAAAAGCGTCTGCCGCGCAAGGGATCGAACCCGCTACCTCGAT